>NC_068358.1:77460955-77478455 GCF_020536995.1 Dreissena polymorpha
TAAAAGACAAACTTAACGAAAAACTATAGGGTGATGATTATTTCTTCGTTGATCAACATTATGCAAGTAATAATTGACAATCCAACATTAATGAATCGAATATTAACAGCATATAACAACGTTGATATTTACATTAGACCAAGAGGTAAAGCCGATTGCACGTTTGGAATCCCTGATCAAATAACCATGTTTTTATTTTTATTTCTTTAACTCTTATTCTCTTGTAAACATTTTTCGTCTTTTAAAATCTATCAAATTTAGGCGTTAAGTTTTGAACTTCGAAGAATTCCAAACAATGTGAAAACAAATATGTCAAATAACGAAAACATTTATGTTTAACATGAAAAGTTCGAAAAGTTTTAATTTAACTAACAAAAATTTTACTGTGACTTAACATATACCCTGACGGCATATCAGTGTTGTGTGAACTTCGATGTACTGCACTTCATTATGTCTCGAAGACGGATGACATCATTTTCAATGTACGAGCGCTGATTTTTAAATATAAAACTGAGATGTTTTCATAGAAAAAATTATATTGTTGACCGGTAATTGCGTGTTTTAATGTCGAATTCCATGACATAGTTGTTGATTGAAGAAAACATTTGACAACGTCGATTCATGACATTGTGTTGAATGAAGAAAACATTGACAACGCATTTCATTTTAAATATAACAAACTTATCAACGCTCGAAAATGGAAAGGTTAAAAGGACAGTTGCATTTATATATAATTTTGAATACAATAAACTTCTAATAAAACATACGGACAGGAAGTTCCGGCCTTGACTCAAAATCGGCGCAGAAATATTTCCACAATGTTCTTTTGCAGTTATATTCGGAGACAACATAAATTATCTTGATCGATAGAGATTATCGCCAAAATAATTCGAAAAAGTATGATTCACTTAAAGATCTCATACTTTTAACATTCGGAATGGTTGCCATGCGCATTTTCTTCCCTTTCCATTTCCGGTTCATCCTCATCGACGACGCCCATTTTCCTGCCGATCCACTTGAATTTCTCCGTTATTTCTTCCTGCATGAGCGTGAAGCACATCGACATAATCGCCATTCCGAACGTGGTGTACATGTAGCAGACGACCAGCCGAAAATTCGTCAAGGGATCGCTGAAATCCCTGCTCGGCGTGACGTCACCAAAGCCAATCGTGGACAGCGTGATAAAGCAAAAGTACGCCGACTGCAGCATGTCCCATCCCTCCCAGTACTTGAAGAGCAAGGCGCCGAAAACCATGTAGAGGCCAATGATCGCGAGACTTACCGTGAGCGGGATGGACACCTTACTTATCTCGTCCCATCTTCTCTCCTCCTCATCTTCTTCGTCGTTGTCTTCGTCGATGATGAGCGGTTCGTTGGACTGGGTCGGCGACACGCGCAGTTTGACTCCCCTTTGTGCGATGCTGGCGCCGTTCAGTGCCTTAATGCCACCAGGGACCCCATCATTCCCGTCCTCTGTTTCATACCAGAAGATTCATCGTGATTTGAGGCAGTCGGGGAGTTTGAAAGAGTGACGGTGGTGGTTTCAAGTCCGGATTTTATTCGTCGCGTTCTTTATCGCCAGTATGTTTGCGTAGCCAGGCTCCACCTTTGCGACGGTAGAATACTCTGAAATAATGTAGTAATGGAAGAAACCGGTAATAATAGTAATAATAGTTATACTAATAATATAAATCATCATCATCATCATCATCATCATCATCATCATCATCATCATCATCATCATCATCATCATCATCATCATCATATCATCATCATCTCATCATCATCATCATCATCATCATCATCATCATCATCATCATCATCATCATCATCATCATCATCATCATCATATCATCATCATCATCATCATCATCATCATCATCATCATCATCATCATCATCATATCATCATCATCATCATCATCATCATCATCATCATCATCATCATCATCATCATCATCATCATCATCATTATTAGTATATTCTTATAGCGATCTTCTGAAAGTGTTCACTATTGCTTGTACACTTTATCGAAGTCATTACCACCACATAAAGCAACAGGAGAACATACCATTTTTGCTGGCAATCTGCATCAGCGGCTTCCTCCGGTTGGTCTCCTCATCGTCCCTCTTCCGGGACCGAAAGCATCCGAAGCAGATAATCTTAAAGTAGACGTACCGGAATATGTCCGCAAGCGCGACCGCCGATGTTCGTGAGGAAGAGCAGCATCAGCGGGATGCCGATCATGGCATAGGATATGCTCATGATGCGGCCCCATGCCGTCTTCGGTGCGATGTGACCGTAACCTGAGATAAAAGAGAGCGAATCAAAACTTAAACGGCTAGTTAAGGTAAATATATTTACTCAGCTCAATTAAATTGAATTAAAAACAAAACACATTAATAATATTATCAAAACATACATACATTATTTTGAGTATACACACTTGTTTCCAGTCACCACATTTTGTTCTATAACCGTAGTTTTCTTTATACCTATTACTAACCCCAATATCAAAGGGGTAAATTGAAGTCCGGTAATTAATTGATCCATAAATTAACTGCTATTCGTTTAACTTGGCGTTAAAATTTAGATTAAACAAGCTAGACATGAACGTTGCGAGGGTGCCTTTCGTTAATATGACTGTTGCTTGTTTATTAAGCCCATATTAATAATTTAATGTAAATGATTTTGTTGGATATTGCATATGGGAGGAAGTGACATTTCGGTAAAACGTTAGTTTAAAACACGCTTAATTGTATTTTTTCAGACGATTTTATTTCAAATAACGTCTAACGAATCTACTATACAGATTTTAATGTTTTAAGATGCGTATAATGGCCCTATTCCACTACGAAAAACAAGCCCACGATTCGCTACGATTTATCAAATTTATTGAATCGGGAAGACTCGTGACAGTCTACGATTTAGTTACGACACTGGTACGATTAAGTTACGACGAATCGTGGGGTTCGGTTGAACTCTTGCGAATAGGGGTCGCGACTTGACTACGATGTGAAAGAATCTACTGCGATTGTACTACGAACGATGCAGATCGGTCACGACTAAGCTAGGACCTCACCGAACGCACACACACGAATTAGGCGCCAATATCTATTGATATTGATCATTATTTACAATGTGACCTACATTCTTCTGGTACATGACCTCCGTTACTTTTTTTGGCGTCAAATCAAATTGGAAGTTCGACAAAGAGCAGCTGTAGTATTCTTCGATTGTATTCTTACTTATCTCTCCCCCCCTACCGTTGCCTACGATTTTATAACGACGTCCAAGAACGCACAACGACGCTATTACGAGTCAACTGCGATTAAATTCAGTCTTGGAGGTCCTGGCCAAATTTTAAAACACGTTTAAAATCTGGCCACGATTTTTGGGAGCTCACGAGTTGCAGGAATCACTAACGATCGACCCACGACTATCTACGAATGAGTTAGGACCTTCACCGATTGAGCTACGAATGTCCGCGACCTCAAAATATTGGAAATCGGGACAAATCGTGGGGAATCGGGTCGTAGTGGAATGCCCCTATAATACAATAAGATAGCACAGGACGATCAATGACGCTACCGACTATCGTACAAAAATAGATTAACTGGATCAATCTAGCCGTTCGTAACATTGTGTTTAGTTAATGCGGATGATTAAATATTAACGCTGAAAAATGAGCGGACATAGAAACACCCTATATTGGTTCATTGCCTATTAATGAAATAACACCAGGTGAGTAAAGTTTAATGAAAGCCAAACAAGAAGCTATTGTATAGCAAACTTTGCTAGCGTATAAACCTGTTCTCAGTCATAATTTTACAAATCGATGAATGTCCATTTGCTCTTGTTTCCTATATATCGTTGAATTCTAACTGAACTGAAAATTGTGTGATTTTAAAATGTTTACTAAATCCCTCCTTCCGTCTGCATACAAACGCTGCTAAGTAACGAAGCCTTTACCTTCA
This sequence comes from Dreissena polymorpha, assembly GCF_020536995.1. Taxonomy (NCBI): domain Eukaryota; kingdom Metazoa; phylum Mollusca; class Bivalvia; order Myida; family Dreissenidae; genus Dreissena; species Dreissena polymorpha. The sequence goes on from NC_068358.1 coordinate 77,464,932, forward strand.
GTATTTACAAAAGGTATTTGCAATTCCGTCACATGTTTGCATACAATGATTATAAGATAAAATTGATAAAACGTAAATGCATAACGAAATCGAATAGCACTTCACATAACCAATATCAGAGCTTTATCTAATTTAAGTTGTATTCAATTATGGCCATGTTCATGTATAATAAGATCCGCAGCGTATCCTTGTTATGTACCGAGAATTTAAACTATACATCCAATGGATAAAAGCATCGTAAATACCTTAAAGGGAGAGGTCAAACTAACAAACACAACTGAACTTTATGTATCAATGTGGTTTGTATAAAAGTACGTCAACCAACATAATTATATAGCATGAAACTGGAACTTATGATAACTAATGCGATACAGGAGCGATAATTTTGCTAACCACAACTTTCTGGCTAATTATTTTGATGCTGTGCTAAAATCATGTTATGATATAAGTCTTCTTCGTTTGGTCCTTGACAGGTCATAATTGTGAGTTTTTTCTGTAATTTTAGTTTCCACTATACATAAAAGCATAGTTATTCACGAGATGTTTACTGAACATTTTTAAAACGTCTTCTTAAGTTGCGTTATTAATAAAGTCTATGGCATGAAATTCTGTAATAAAAGGGACTTTAATAAAGTAGAATTATTTATATGAAATGGTGCCAAATTTCATCGTTACGTGTCTAATTAATACACGGAAGCAAACGGATATTCTAGTGAATATATAATGTTTGCACTTTACGAAAAATAGCCCCCCTCCACACAAACACACAGCAAGACCTGCCTGAAGTTGTTTTTTGTTCACCATGTAAAGCGAATATGCAGAAAAATGGATGTTCGCGTACGATACCAGATGAACTGTTTTTGACAAAATTAAATAGTTTGTAGTCGGAGAACATTAGAACAGTTATTTTCAAAATCACATTTCCTTCTTTTTTATCACGTCATTATAGGTTGTGTATTGATATTGCAATCTTGATTTGGATCGGTGTTTGTTTTCAAACAGCATTTCACATCATGTCAGACTGTAAAATCAATTAAAAGTTACACATTAAACAAAAAGCATACATAACTAAGCGCATAACATTGGCAAACAGCGTGTGCCTCTAGTATGAACTTGCCTAACATGGACATTTCAATTTTATGTTTTGATTTTCAAGGGGCCTTTTCACGTTTTTGTAAATTGACAAAATTGAAAAAAGTTGTTTCAGATTCGCAAATTTTCGTTTTAGTATCACATTTGTGAGGAAACAGTAATACTGAACATTTACCATGCTTAATATAGCCATTATATGCATCTTTTGACGATTAAAAACCTGAAAATTATAAAGCGTTGCAACGCGAAACGAATGAATAATTTGGAGAGTTCTGTTGTTGTCGTTTAATGTTGTGAAACTACGAAGATTGCTTATATAAAACATAAAATACGGCATATATGCATACTTGGCAGGATGGCCGAGTGGTCTAATTGGTTTTTACTCCAGGACTTTAGGGGTCACTGGTTCGAGTCCTGCCGAGTGTTACTCTTATTTTTCTTTTTTTTTTTAAATTTTATTCTTGATTTTTTACTGGAGCTTGTTAGATCCAATGTTTACATTTATCGATATAAAGCATTTAATGACAAACTTCAAAACATGACAAATTCTATGAAAAGGCCCCTTTAACTGGCTGAGTTGTATTTGATAACTGTTTTGAGTTCCAACATGCTAGGACCGACTCTAAATAAGTGGTATAGTATTTTTTTTTCTTATTTGTGCAGTCACAACATTTGCAGCGCACAAGTTTCATGAACTCGATCATATCTACCAATCTAAATTAACAGGTTATGTACAAAAAAAAACGCAATTTCGAAATCGGTGTTCTAAATGTATTGAGATAATCATCTCTTAATATGATTCAAACAAAATGTTTTTATTGCTTTATATAATACACTTAGGAAACACATTGACCTCATTGATTTGAGAATGATAAACCACACATAATTTAATTATATCAATATACGAAGTCCTTCGCCTTTTCGAACACGTTCAACTTATTATTATTTAAGTCAATCAAACATGCTTCCAATATTTATCATGATATACTATTGTTGCTATTAGTTACGTTTAACTAATGTTCTCTACACGAACGCATCTGTTATAATATATATTACGAATAAAGTTGAAAATTCAAACAGTATCGGCATATTGCTATAATGACTCGACACCAAAAAATTGAACCAAATATGGAATATAAATGCTTGCATCGTTCTTTGTTATTGATCAAAGTTCAATCGAATTTATGTTTCTTAAATGTTAGTATGATCATTGAACGAGTTCGTTCACTTGCTACCTATGCATCTCGCTGCACAGTGACACAAGTACGTTGAATACCGGTAATCTAAGTTAGTTAAAGAAAGAATGATTATTGTAAAGCAACTTAGGTCCTGTAATCTGTGAAACCGCAACATTGCATATACTAACTGATTATTTAAATAGGTATATCGATAATGTAGATTTATGATTAGTTCATTCAACTTCACCGTCATTTATTATCGCGCCCAATCTGCCAATGGTCACCTGCAAAGTTGATTTCCTGTTCGTCAACCCTAGAAATGGGTTTTGGATTAACTCGATCGAAGCTGTAAATGGAGCAAAGGTCTGCGGGTACTCTGATCAACTGATATAAACATGCATTACATTTTGTGTGTTGCCCACGATATAAACAAAAGACCAACTGCTACTACTACTACTATTGAGACTGCTGTTTCGGATGACTGTGTTTGATTACTTACATTTATTCTTTCAACTTGTAAGTTTGCAAGTATTTGTATTTTCATATATGAAGGTAGATAAATATACGATGGTGGTACATGTATGTTGCTTCTGAAGGTGATGAGGGAATTAGTAATTACTTAACCCATTATGCCTAGCGTCCAGAAAAAAGGCCTTGGCAGAGAGCGTAGACCCAGATGAGACGCCGCATGATGCGGTGTCTCATCAGGGTCTGTGCTGTTTGCTTAAAGGCATTTCTGTAAGAAATATTCTAAATATAGAAATAAATATACTAGACATCCCTAATTTTGGAAATAAATTGATCAAATTTAGAAGGATGGGATAGTCCATTAGGCATAAATGGGTTAATAAAACTTATTTTCAAGACAAACTTATCTAATTCGCTCACCGATCGTGGTCACAATTGTCATAGCAAAGAACAGGGAGCCCGCGAAGGTCCACTCATGCATAGGCCCATCTACCTTGTCGAAGCCCTCACACCAGCTACCGTCGTAGCCTATGGCTAAGGAGTTGTTGCGGAACGCCTCGAACACTCCGATTAGTTGGGCGTCTCCCGCCAATGAGTTGACGGGATTGTTCAGGATAACATCCAGTATGCTGAACAGTGTCTTGTTTTCCATGTCATCATATTCTTTTCGCCCATCAATGCATATCGAGATTTCATTCTCTCTTTCTAGCAGCTCAAACAACGCCGCGCCTAAAAGGCAATACAGCACAACCAGAAAGCACAATCCAAGATGTGAAAATGCAATTTTCAGTACCTTTTTGCACATACGCTTTCCTGAATTTCGCGCTTTTTTAACTTCCTCGGAACCCATTTATTGCGTGCCAGTGCAGACAGTGTGCATCGGAATCCGAAAGCAAAATAACACGCGTTCAAAGGACGCCTGATTGAGCGATGTTGTGACAGCAAACACTGTCATAGATTTCTCAGGCATGACATTGAATTCAAAGGTCCTCATCAATAATTACTGAACAAACATAAACGATGTTTCAGTCTGATGATGCCCTACGTCAGACCGTCAAGCAATTATCTATGAAGAAGTATTCATTTCTGGAAAATAACGCATCTAATATTTATCGAATCGAATGATGGACTATTGATCCAATAGGCAGGGTTTATCCATCAATAGGCTTCGAATGACTTTCGTTTGTTTGTTCTCCTGAATAAGTAAAGGGATATCAATATCCGTATTTTAAAAATCGATGCGATTTTAATGGCGTTTGGTTTTGCGCGCATCGCATTTACATTACGATTATGGTCTGTATTTAAGGTAAGAACTTAATGGTCAAAAGATTTAGGCAATAGCCTTTAATCTGAAGGTCTCTAGTTAAAAAAGGTCCATGCTAAACGCAAGTTCTGTTGTTCAGATGTTTACATATTAAAAGTTTAAATATATAAAAGTAATATTTAAAAGAGGATCAAGATAGCTTTATACCATTCATTTCAGTTTGTTTTATGTAAAGGGCAACTCAAAGAACATTGCAGAATCATTTCTATAATTTCTGGAAATCCTTTTTAAAATTTCTAAGTAAAACATGTTGACAGTTTTATAATGAGCATAAAATGAAAACAATATCAAGTCCACGCCGGGTATGCGAATACTTCGTTGACGGTTGGCACTTCACTAACAGAGAACAACAAACGCCACGCGCGAGAGGTAAGTTCCTCTGTTTTATTTAAAGTTATATCATAAAGATTAGTTTTTAAGACAAGACACATGGTCGAGTTGATAAATGGTGTATCCTTTTGTATTGGGAATACACAATTTCACGGAAGAATGGTACAGTTTTGCCCAAAAAATAGAAAATTCGATCGGAAAACAGCATAAACTGGATGAACAGTAAACATTTTAACAAAATAAAACTACTTAGAATTATTGCAAGAAATTGCTTGCTATTCCAGCATGTAGAGTAATCACTGTGCTTCAAATACTGAAATTTTGATAGTATTCAATGAAATATAAACAAAGATAGTGCATGTTGTAATAGGTGGCATACATAAAGTTGCAGGCACTTTGTTTACCGATAAAGGGCACTTCAGATTACGGAGACTTTCAACAAAGCGGGCACTCTTATAACTGAGTTTTATCTTCTACCTTAAAGGCATTTATTTATATTATGGCTATTCATACGAAACATTTTGAAAATATATTTTTCAAAAATCACATTACTATTTATTTATACTATGTTTATTATAATTGCAATTTTCAAATAAGATAATATTTATTATTAAATAAATGTGTACATAATGAACTTGTTTTTTATTGGTATCTTGAGATTCAGAGAAATGAAAATACAACGGATAGTGCGGATCAACACAATCGTGTTTAATTTTACTTATAGCAGGGCTCTAGATAACGTTAGTGAAGGGGTCTTTATGAGGCAAATACACATTTGTTCTTCATAAAATCCTATGTCGGTTGTGCTTATTTGAATCGCATCATCAAGACGATACTTATGCGTAGCAACAAAATTAAAAAGAGAATGGTAAAACTCCCTTAATTTTAAGCCCTGCTTATAGGGAGCACTTTCCTTTACGCAACGCTAACGTTTGCTCGAAGTGCGATTCACCCGACCCTAAATAACTGTATTGGTTGAGTTTAAAGAAACACGGGTAAAATTAAATCGTAAAAACAACTGATTCTGGAAAAAAGGAATGCGTACATAAAATGTTTAAATGTCATATTATGGAGTCAGTACTTAGTATACACCCACACACGAAGTTTACGGTGCTATGTAGGATATAACTTGTATGTCTGTCGGTCTGTCGGTCTGTCGGTCGGTCGGTCGGTCCGTATTAAGTGTCCGCTCTCTCGGTTTTTCATCCGATCTTCACCAAACTTGGTCAGAAGTGGTTTCTAGATGATGTCTATGTCAAGTTTGAATATTGGTCATGACGGGTCAAAAACTAGGTCACGGGGTCACTTAGTGCGTTTTAAACATTCAGCATGGTGTCCGCTCTCTAATTCAAGTAGTGTTCATCCAATATTCGCCAAACTTGGTCAGAAGTTGTTTTAAGATGATGTCTAGGCCAAGTTTGAACATGGGCCATGCCGGGCCAAAAACTAGGTCACGGGGTCACTTGGTGCGTTTTTTAACATTCAGCATGGTGTCCGCTAATTCAAGTAGTATTCATCGGATATTCACCAAACTTGGTCAGAAGTTGTATCTTGATGATGTATAGGCAAAGTTCAAACATGGGCCATGCGGGGTCAAAACTAAGTCACGGGTCACTTAGTGCGTTTTAAACATTGAGCATGGTGTCCGCTGTTTTTGTGTGAAGACAACACGTAAAATATTCTGTGTCGATGCGGCATGTGGGTGTATTCGTCACGTCTGTTCTTTCAAATGTATTCTTGTTTTGTCTTTTCACAGGATCTGAACCCATGGATAAGAAGACTCTTTCGAAGTATAGGTGCTTCTATTGTACATCACCTACATACAATACAGATGCATATTCGGAAATTGTGGAGCATTGTGTAAAAGGCCACAAGTGCCAGACTTTAAAATACATAGAGCTTATTCTTCAAAGCGAAACTGGATTGCTTAAAAGTTCCAATAGAATTTCGGACCTGCATCGCTGCTGATATTAATCTCTGAGAGGCAGTTTAATCAGAGTGATTATTCATGACATGCTATCTAATATATAAGTAAATAGCTTTAGTACCTTCATTTGGACATAAAGATAAATGCTTTAGATCAACCGTTTAGAACGTAATTTAAAATATATGGTCATATAGATTTTACTCATTAGACACATCCAATTTGTTTAACATTTATCTTTCACATTTATACCAAATCATAATCATATTTCAAAGGGATAAGAACATGCTTCGGTAATTCGTTTTTTATTTGCGTACTAAGTACATACATTTTTATTTATTGCCTGCTTACTTTAACAGTATTCCACAGCGAATTCTGCATTTTTGATTCACAAAAAACAAGTGTGTTATATCTGGAAAAAAGTGTCTAGATGTCGGGAAACGAAGTGCCATTGTTTTTTAGATGATCGGTAAACGAAGTGCAGATGAAAAATGTGCATGCGACTCTTAAAACATTTGAATTTTCTAATATACATTAGTAAACTAAAATGTAACATGTACCATTTTTGGATATATTGATCTTTTATTTCAAATAGTAAGCACGTTCTTGATTTATTTCCAAGTATGTTTATTTTGTTAAAATATGTACTGATCATTCAATTCATGCTGATTATCGATGGAATTTTATCGTTTTTTAAAAATAATTCACCGTTTTTCCGCGAATTTCTTTCTTCGCAATACAAAGTGCTTTACCATTAATCACCCAAACAATGTTCTGTGTCTAAAAACCAAATAAACAGAACATAAATACAAAAAAACTGAAGAACTCACCTCTCGCGCGTGGCTTTTGTTGTTCTCTGTTAGTGAAGTGCCATCCGTCAACGAAGTATTCGCATACCCGGCGTGAAGTCTCTTTGTGGTCATTTTTTAACGAAAAATATTTATTTAATTGTTGATGGGATGCCTTGGCATTACTTTTAATGGCTGTGGTGTTTAAACATTTAAGTGTGAAATGCGAAGTCACACTTTTGCCATATTCAAACTTAACGTCAATACAAATGACTCATACGTATTTTTAAATTTGTGTTCAAGTACCAACGCATGGTAATTAAACTCAACAAGTTTTTGTTACGCGACACAATTATCTCTTTCCACATTTAGACCACAGCTTTCTCTAAACGCACCACTAACATTTATTTGAAAACGAATACAAAACTATCTACCGGTACTCATAATATAAACGCTGAAAGATATTACATTAAATGGGATAATACTTACAGTGATCATTTTTTTAAGGGATATAACTATAGGAGTTAACCGGTTATGCCAGGACCTATATCAATGCAAAGAAAATAACTTAGATACGGATGAAATGGTTGACCGATTCACAGTGTTTTTAAATAATAACGGAAGTAAATACTTTAAGAAGACTAAACAACGGAATAAATACTCACAGTTTTCAAACACAAGTACTAAATGGTTTGATATTGCATGTAAACAAAAACGAAATATATATATTGAGAAGTTAAACATGTACAACTTGTAAAAAGAGGGTCATACTAGATATGATATGCTTATCGCGAAAAAAGATTATAAGTATCAGTGCAGATAATCTAAGCGAAATTTTAACAGGAATCAATATAGGGATTATACACGTTTTCGAGGGCATGATCATCTGCGGGCGCTCGAAAAATCCGCCCTCGGGGCAGGAACGGATTTTGAGAGCGCCCGCAGATGATCATGTCCGAGAAAATGTGTATTTTCGCTATTATTGCATTAACCAATCACACATACCAACATAATTGTAAATAACATTGAAAACAATATATTTTGCTCATTCGACATCGACACAATAATTCGATTATTTCAATACAGTTCAAGGTTGTGTTTTACATATGCCTCACTCGGTCATCATCCGAAATGACGAGGCTTTACCTTCAGATAGGCAGTTTTCGATTTAAAATGTGTTTAAACAGTTAGTTAATGCAAAGTTAATATGCAGCCGCGCAAACTAAGAAATGAGGAATTATTTTGGAATTTACAGCAGGAACGTTGAAGGTACATAAACAATTACATTTACAGCAAAGTCTTTTGAAAGTGTTGAGTAAATAACTGTAGTAAATGTAAGGTCACTTCCAACAGCCTTGCTGTTGGGCTAGCTCTTGAGCGACGTGGTTAAAGTGTCTGACTACCACTCTGGAGGTGGTAGGGTCAATCCCCGGCCTGAGCTCAGAATTTTCAGGTTCACTTTATTGGCGACGAGGTTCAATTGGAAGTTACTGTGTACAGTCGGTATTAAGAATTATTTTTCACTTTTTCCAGAACATCCGGTAAGGTACGTTTTGAAAAGCGGATGGGGAAATTGTGGGTTTTTAAAATAATTGGTTGATTGTACAGCAGTTTCAAGGTGGGGGTTAAGGTTTAACACTGTAGTAAGGAGTATCGGTGTAATTAATTAAGTAGCCAGTGAGTCCGTCAACAGTATTAAAGAGACAGTGTTGGGAAAATTGTAGAGAAATAAGTAAAGCCATTATATTTTAATATTTGGTCTATTTGTATAGGCAGTGTCTTTTAGTCACGCTTAAACCATTTAACTGTCAAGCTGTGTGTGTCTTGTAGTCACGCTTGATCAGTGTATATGTGACTTGTAGTAATAAATAGTGAAAGGTCAAAACCTTAGTGTCCGTAAAGGTGACCGGTAGCTGTGAAGTCCTACATCCAAATAACCTTTTACGTATCCTTTCTTAAAAAACATTGTTTGTGTAGTATTAATTTTTTATTGCAATTAAAGTAATTTACACTTTATTGAATATTTTGGTTTGGTAGTTCAATAAATAAAACAGTAGTGCCATTATTTTTGTGTGTTGGTTACATTTAATTGGCCCTGCACTTGTTTCTGCAATAAAAATGTCTATCAACGTGAATACTGCATCTGTGCTAGAATTAATGCAAATTTCGGGAGTCGGTGAGAAAGTTGCTACCCTTATTGTGGAATTGCGTTCCTCGTATGGATACGTCACCAAAGAAGTGCTGCATTTAGCATTGCGGGGCAAGATGACGCCAGAAGTGTTAGCCATGTTGGACTTTTCCGAGCCAAAGCCTAAACCCCGAAATTTGATGGATTTGACTGCTTGTCTATGCATGAAGATCTAAATTCAATGGCTGCAGCACTCCCTTCATGTCCTTTGCGCTTGAACCCCATACCTGTGTCTACGAGTACAAGACTATCAGTAGCACACACACAGTCTTCGTGGATAACCACGAATGCCCCAATAATGTCCTCGTGGGCGAACCCGCCGTACAGTAGGGCATTATGGCCTGGTTTGTTGACACACTCTAAACCAATGGTCCGTCATTACAGTCCTGTGAAGTTTGAAGAGGACCAGGGTCAGCGTTCTTGTACTGGTAGTTCAAGAACCAGCTCATGTTCTCCGGTTCGGACAAGTTTACAGGTCTCAAAGACACAGAAACCAATTGGTCAGGTGGAGTCATCGGACCATGAGTATGGGAAATTGGGGACGTCTAGCTCTCACAGAGCTGGGCAGTACCCAACACCAAGTTCTAAAAAACAGCCTGACAGTGAACAAAGTGATGTGGGTGGACCACGGAATAGGACAACCGGAAGTGCACGTAAAAGTACTGCAGGTGGTAGGTCTTCTAGATCACTATCTCCAAGTAGATCACATTCATCAAAGGACAGCAGAGAGTCTAAAAGCCACCGGAAGGGGACAACCGGAAGTGCAAGTAAAATAACTGCAGGTGGTAGGTTTTCTAGATCACCATCTTTCAGTAGGTTAAAGTCACTAGAGGACAGAAGAGGTTCTTCACACAACCGGAAGCGGACAATCGGAAGTGCACGTAAAAGTACTGCAGGTGATAGGTCTTCTAGATCACCATCTTTCAGTAGGTCAAAGTCACCAGAATACAGAAGAGAATCTTTACGCAACCGGAAACGGACAACCGGAAGTAGGAAAAGAACAACTGCAGGTGGTAGGTCTTTTATATCACCATCTTTCAGTGGATCACCAGAAGATAAAAGAAGGTCTTAACGTAGTAGTCGGAAGTCTAAGACTTACAGCGACAAAGGGCACCGGAAGTCACCAACAAGAGATGAAAGCAAAGATAATGGAAGGACTTATAGTTCTCCATTATCATCATCTAAAAACGGTTGACAGTTACACACAGGACAAACGGACGACAATCAAGAAGTCAAAAAGTAAAAGTGCATAGATCGTCGTCCAGTTCCGAGTCAGATGGAAGTGCAATACCACGTAGGTGTCCCTCAGTACACACGAAAAGTAAAAGGAACACAAGAAGGGCACATTCACGTCGGTCATCAAGCTCAGACTCCGAATCGAGGTCAAGGTCACATAAAGATAAGGCAAAGAACAGTCGAAAGTACGATAACGATGGTTATTCTCACAAACGTAGCTCTCGAAGACAGGGTGATCCTCGGAAACATCCGAAGGCGTTGCGTTATGCTGGGAAAACCAGTTCGCTATCATTTAAGCGAAAGCTTGAACGTTTCCAAAATGTGATGAATTGGTCGGAAGACGAATGCAAAGATTATCTGTTGTGGAGTTTAGAGGGCAAGGCTCTTGACTTCTTCACTATTACGACAACAGAAAATGAACGGTATCCTTTCGTCGTTTAATGAAGTCGTTGGAGTCTCGTTTCGGTACCAAGGAACTTCGTGAGACATCGAAAGCTAAGTTCCGTCAGGCTGTTCAAGGGCAGGAGGAGTCGCTGGAACACTGGGCTGACCTTGTGCTTACTTTAGCCACACCAGCGTTTGCGGACCTTCCAGAAGACCATATGCAGTTTGAAGCGGTTTCCCGGTTTTGCCAGGGTTGTAATGACAGAGAGGCAGCCAAGCATGCTTGTTTGGAAAATCCTTCAAGCATGAAAGAAGCTCTCGACCTGGTTAAATAGCACCAATACATATCGCTGGCGGTAGATGGCAAAATGAACAGACGGGGCCGAGAAGACATTTCAGTAAATGCTGTGCAGGCATCTTCAGAAGCAAAGACAGAAGAGCTTATAGCATCTGCGTTGAAAGAATTTGCCAATAAAATGCACATTACCCCGCCTTCAGCCGTGGTAAGGGAGACACAGCCTTGTAGGAAGCCACAAAGATGGGGGCCATGTTTTTTCTGTGGAAGGATGGGTCACCGGAAGAGAGATTGTATACAATTTCAGGAGTTGTTGAAGAAAAAAGGAAATAAGCCCGAACGTTTAAACGACAAGGGGCTGGACGGGAAGACCACACGTCCGGGCCCGCAAAAGTGAAGACTGATGGTCTACCAGACAGGTCGGTTGGAAAGAGAGAGATAGGGGCGATTTCTAAGGGCAGGGTCTGTGACTCACCAAAGGTTTTCAAGAAATCCCAACAGATGATATCTCAGCAAAAACAACAACAAAGTATAAAGAGCGTTGATGTTCCTAAACGACCAGTTAACTGCGGACCACAAGTGAATCAATCAGCTGTTACAGATTCATGCGGTAGGGTCTTTGACTCGCCGAACATGTAAGAAGTATCAAAACAGGCAGAAGAGGGGAGTAGTCAGAATAGCTCACAGTATACTCCGCCAGTTTCAGTAATAATTCCCGTAGTCGGGGCCTGTGGCTCGCCTACACGGAAAGAGCAAATGCAGAATGATCTATTGAGTCAACAGGAAGTACAGTCAAGTTTGAGTCAAAGTGATGACGGTAAAGATAATGCGTCCACTGAGCAGGGGACAAGCTCCGGAGGGCCAAGTGACTCAATAAAGATATGCCGGGTACAGGCAGGTTCTTCTGTAGTGCAAATCACGGTTGGTGATTTATTACTAAATGCAAAGTTTGATTCGGGGGTAGACATTACGATTCTTTCTTCAAGAATGTATGATAAGTTGAAGAAAGCTCCGAAAAAGGTCCAAGATGTAGTAATGCAGATGGCTGACGCAGAAACTGCTCTTAAAAGTTTCATAACAGCACCTATAAAGATGCAATTGGGCAGCCGTTGCTTCAAAGAAAGGATTAAGTGGCTCCAATCGTCGATGACATGCTTTTAGGGCATGATATTTTGCTCCGTCTCGGAGTGTTATTATATATGCAATCAGACACGTTGATACTGGATGGGGAAAGAATACCAGTTAGCTCTAGTTTTAAAGAAGGGAAGCCGACGGTGGCTAGAGTAATGTTGAAAAAGAGAGTGGTGGTCCCACCTTATTCGGTGGTACGCTTGCCGTGTAAGTTAGATGCACCCATGCCCAGTGACTTCGTTGTTGAATCGTTGGGGACACTAAAAGTTCTGATGCCAAGGACAGTTATGGCAGCCAACAGGGATCCATTGGTGTGTTTCATCAATGTTTAAGAGACTTTTGCAACATTGAGGAAAAACACATTGATTGCAATGGCTTATGAGGTATTTAGTTACCTTGAAGGGTCACAAGAACCTGATGTTTCTTATAGTAACTCAGGGTTAAATGTCTCCGCAGTAAGTGAAAACCAGTTAGGGGAGATGAAGACACCTTGTTATCAGCTCCCAACACCAGAAACAGATGGGTAATCTAAAACTAGCCTTCCAGAACATCTTAAAGGCCTTAATGAGTCATCCATTACATGCCTCAACGAAGAACAAAGCCAGAAATGCATGCTTATTGGCATATCAAGATGTCTTTGCACAAAATGATTTCGATTTGGGAACTTTTACGGGAATCGACCACAAAATCGATACCGGAGATGCAAAGCCAAGTAAGCAGCGCATGAGACGAACACCGGCTTGTTTTGTAAATGAGGAAGAAGGGCATTTTAGAAAAATGCTAGATGCAGGCGTTATTCAAGACTCAGTTTCTGATTGGGCGTCATCACCAGTTCTCATACGGAAAAGAGATGTTCGGTCCGGTGGTGTATCGACGTTAGGGCCTTGAAACATTAAAAAGGGAAGGAATGTAGTAAATGTAAGGTCACTTCCAACAGCCTTGCTGTTGGGCTAGCTCTTTAACGACGTGGTTAAAGTGTCTGACTACCACTCTGAAGGTGGTAAGTTCAATCCCCGGCCTGAGCTCAGTATTTTCACATTCACATTATAACTTTAACTTCATTGACGTTGCCAATAAAATAAAGCTGTTGTCAAGAGAGTGCAGATGGTATAACTTGAAAAGAGGATTGAAATAGTCATTATCACTGCATGCATGAGGAAACTGGTGCTTATTCAGTTCCCCATTT
>NC_068358.1:77483455-77613455 GCF_020536995.1 Dreissena polymorpha
TGATCTCAATTAAGAACTGGGAATCGGCAGTTTCATAAGATTATAATTGAAACTAAATGGACTTGCATAAGAATAATGTGTACTTACAAGGCTGATCTTTAAAGCTGTCCTTCAAGTCATTAGGTTTCACGGCGCACGTTTTGATGGCGAGTAAATCTTTAATAGTCTCGAGGGAACTGAAATCATCAACCTGGAACGCATGTCGGTCATTCGGATCACTCGCGATGCTCTTTATTTCAAATTGATCCACACCTTTTCCGATGCCAATAGCAAAAACGGTTACTCCTAGTTCGTGAATTAATCTGGCTTCTCTTTCCGTCATGTCTTCATCTGCTGAAAGGCCATCTGTCAGAACAATTGCGATTTTCGCTGCTTCAGGACGAATAACAGACGAATCGAACCCTTGTTGTCGAACCATTCGCAGCGCCATTGCGGTGTTTGTGCCCCCACCTGCTTGGAAGATGCTGTCAAGTTTGTCCAGTATCTGTTGCTTGGTCAAGGTATTGTTAAGCGGCAAATCCATGTAGGTTTCGTGACTGAAGCTCACGAGGCCAATGCGCGTCTTGTCCCTGCCTATATCGAAGACTTTGATTACACTTTGGACAAAATTTATTTCTTTGTTGAAGTCCTTTCCAGTTATACTGCCGGATGAGTCTATTATGAAGAAAATTTCAGCAGGCTTTCTTCCACATCCTGAAAGATGAATGGCAGTCCTAAACTCAAATGTATTTAACAACATAGACGGGAAATAATGTTCGTAAATTTGAATTTTGCAAATAAAACAAAGGATTCATTAGTAAATTGTATGTTTTAACACAGTTTATATATACAAATAAACGTACTACTTAAAACAAAAAAATATTTAATATAACATGTTGTATTTAATGTTAACGTCATCACAAAGTATTGACACAGGGAATTGTTATGATTAAGTGTCTAAATTATAATAAAATATACATATAATAGAATTCATTTCAATAAAATAATAAATTACCCAAGTGCGACTGATCAGATGGCTCAGTAGCTTTCGTTGTTGTAGGAGGCAACGTTGTCGGTACCGGTGTAGATACTAAAGGGAAACATATTAAATCACCGTTATCCAACTTTTGCAAAAACACGTGTTTTGTAACTACATACATCTTTTATTAATAAATATATATTAACATGTACTTCCAAGCAACTACTCATCATTATAAAACAAATGGTATAGCTATCGTTGTAAAACTGGTAATTAACAACTCAAACAGAGGTCGCACACTTATGCACATCATGATAGTAAAATAAATTGGAAACATTTTGTCAGATATTTAGTTAATTTATATTTAAAAGTAATATGAACACAGGTCAACATAAAATCACATTAGATAATTGACGGTTTTGTAATCGTACTTGTATCTAAGCTACTGCATCAATTATATATGGCGGTTTACCTGCGCATGTCTTTCTTGCTAATCGTTTGGTTACAGATGGCAGAGCGTTGAAGTCATCCACCATGAAAAGGTAATCTGTATCAGGGTTGCTGGCAATGTCACTTAATTCGAGTAAGTCCAAGTTTCGACCCACACCGATAGCGAACATAGTCAGATTGGCCGCATGGGCCCGGAGGGCGGCTTGCTTTGTTTCCCTCGTCTTTTGGGAACGACCGTCAGTAATTACAATCATGACTTTCGTAACGCCATCTCTACTTCCGGCTTCTCGTGTTAACATCTTATCGAGGGCAAAGTTTATGGCGCCACCCGTATTTGTCATTCGTCCCCTGCCATGCTCGATGGAATCTATCGCTTTGAAAAGATCAGAATCCACCAGTTTTTCATTCAGATTGAACTGTTTCCATACATCATGACCAAAGGTCAACGCTGCAACGCGCGTCTGCGTCGGTCCTGGTCCAACGTCAAACTGCTGAACGACTTCCTTAACAAATGCTGTTTGTTTCTTGAAATCCTCCAGCCAGACGCTGTTTGACGAGTCTAGTACGAAGACCACATCGGCGGGCTTGTTGGAACAATCATCGGCAGGGAAGCCACTGACCACGCCGATCAATACCTACACATAATGTAATATACTATAGAAATAACGAAGCACTATACAAGTTATCAGACGAAAATGTTGCTTCCTATTCCTTTACTTACGACAAGCGACCGACTGTCTTTGCAATACAGGGAAATTAATACAGTAAAACAAGTTTTAGTCCAATTATTACATAGACAAAATCTAACCACAATCAATAACAATAATATTACAATTTAAAGGTAAGAATTGTAAACACATTTATTTAGCTGAGGCAAACGATGCCTTCTTGTACACTGACAAATTGCGAAAAAAAGAATGCTGCTGGCGAGTGTGCGAGATTGTATCATATGACATATGTACAACCTTAAAATGAATGTCTTATTTTGCCGATCATTCAATAGTTTCATAGTAAAAACAATGCGACTTATCTTGAAATCAATCATCATTATACTCGTCAAAACATAAATTAAAAATAATAATTTAGAATAATGAGTTATTGAAAGTTTACCGTTATTAAAACAAAGTCCATTTTCCTCAGAATTTAACAGAATGTTTGCTGTCTTAATCGTAGTGTTGTTTGTGATAAAATGTCAACAAAACTGCCTCTTTATATATCATCAAGCTGCCATGATAAGCATCGTTCTTCCAAGTACCGCCCCCGAATGAAAATTCTTGCGTCGGAGTATGCTCACGTAAAGGAAGCGTAGAACGATTGACTCAAAACGATGGCACGCGCAATTAATAAGAGATATATCGTTATCTGAATGATTTAAAATTAGGCACAGCAGCGGGCACAGGAAACGAAAACAACTAGTCATTTAAGTATAGGCACTTGTGGATGTTTGCATGGTGAGCCACATCTGAAGGGCGCGCAAGTAGTGTGTACCACGAGAATGTTTATTGATGTGTTTCATGGTAGTAAAATGCTTATTGCCGAAAAATATCTATTTAGCGCAGCTGTCTGCCCCCGGCATGAATTCTTGCTAAACAAATGACTCAATGTTTTCTGCAAAACTATCGAGAGGATGCTTATTGCCTTTTGAGAATGTCGGAATTTTGTTTACGTGAAAACACATGTTCTGAGCGATATACGACATAATGGGACTATTGTCCACATGCGGTTATGTGAATTCCTTTTAGGCATACATCTTATATTTCGGCCGTGCTCCGTGAAAAGGGGGATTAATTCATAAGCGTAAAGTGTCGTCCCAGATTAGCCTGTGCAGTCCGCACACACTAAACAGGGACGACACATTCCGCCTTACCTGGATTTTGCCAAGAAGAGACATGCTTGAAGCGGAAAGTGTCGTCCTTGAATAGCCTGTGCGGAGTTCATTTAACCCCATTTTAATAGAGAACGGTCCATTTACTTTATAGTATGACATTTCAAACTAATTCAACATAACGGTATTAATAAATAATTATTATACACAATGTAAACATCCTCAAAAGTAATGTCGCTATTATACGATTGCAAATACATGATTTTTTATGCATCAGATGCGGGTTTTATAAACTTTAAACGACAAATCAAAACATCATAATACTTTAAACTCGATTTGCTTAATATATTTTCATTAAATTTGTAATTTTATCATACCTCATTCTTTCAGTGTTTGTAAATTTTAGTCTGTAAATTAAACAGAATCGTCTGTAATCTGCGATAAAATCGTTCGTCTGTAAAAAACAATTACAGGTGGAGTTTGCACAAATAATTATGGCAGGCCAATAGGTGCATTTCTTGTTAAGAATGAGAGCTCATGAAGCGTTACAAGCACTTCCGTGGCAGATGATTTTAACAGGGAGTAAAACAGTATTTTACAATCGTAACTGTCTAAATTAACTCCATTTTTCCGTGTATTACTCAACGAAATAAAATGAAGTCACCATTATGATCGCATAAATGGTCCATGTACGTCTGACAATGACCGAATTAGAAATGTGGTGTTTGTACTTTGAGAAGTATTGCGTATCTACGCTCATTCTAGTCGGTATACCCTCTCAGCTGTTTTGTGTTTGTATCAATCACGTCACAGTTACTGGCCACTCGACAAGGGGGAGTTTATTTAGATAATACTCATTGTGTCCGTTGAACAGTTTATACACGCGTGCAGTGATATAACAATCTATTTTTTCTTTGTGTATGTGTTAATTTCTTCGTTGTTGTTTAAACTATTATAAAAAGTGTTTATAATAGTACTTGCATTACTAATGATTAAAGGGTCCTTTTCACGTTTCGGTAAAAGACAACATAACAAATAAAAAGTTTCAGATTCGCAAATTTTCGTTGCAGTTAAAATGTTTGTAAGAAAACAGTAATACTGAACATTTACATTGCTCTTAAATATCCATCATATGCATCTTTTGACGATTTAAAATACCGAAAATTATATAGCGTTGCAACGCGAAACGATTGAATACTTTGGAGAGTTCTGATGTTGTCGTTATATTTTGTGATACTACGAGTATTGCTTATATAAAGCATAAAATACAACACTCATTGTGCGAGCACGGATGGCCGAGTGGTCTAGGCGATAGACTTTTAATCCGGGGGTCAGTCGTTCGAGCCCAGTTGAAGGTTATATCCATGTTTACAATTATCAATATAAAGCATTTTTAATGATAAACTTCAATATATGCCAAAATCTGTGAAAAGGCCCCTTCAATATATCATAAATATATGATAAAACCGTATAGACAAGCAATATTCCGAAACATATTTGTATGCATATGTATGACAGAAAACAAGGCAAACCATTTATGTTTATAAAATTGCAATAGTGTTCGCACACAAACTTAAAGGGAACTTTTCACGTTTTGGTAAATTAACAAAATCGGAAAAAAATGTTTCAGATTCGCAAATGTTCGTTGTAGTTATGATATTTGTGAGGAAACAGTAATGCTGAACATTTGCCGTGCTCTAAAATATCCAATAGATGCATTTTTTGACGATTTAAAAACTTGAAAATTATAGAGCGTTGCAACGCGAAACGATTGACTAATTTGTAGCGTTCAGTGATTGTAGTTATATCTTGTGACACTACGAGAATTGCTTATATAAAGTATAAAATACAACTTTGTATGAGCACGGATAGCCGAGTGGTCAAAACGTTAGACTTTTACTCCCGGGGTCAGTGGTTCGAATCCGGTTGTTGGTTACTTTTCTTTTCTTTCTTTAATTGTATTCTTATTTTTTACTGGAGCTTATTAGATACAATGTTTACATTTATCAATATAAGCATTTAATGACAAACTTCAATACACCCCAAAATCATCCCTTTAAATCATCTATTATAAATGGACATAATATTCGAATGCGTTTTGATTATTAACACGAAATATAATAAATTATGCAAGGTCTGTTCCGCGAAAAATTTACCCTTGATACCCGTCCAATATCTATATATGAGCGAATAATACTTCATAGATGTATCGTTCAGAATCGATTTCGTTTGAATTGATACGATATACCATGTATTGGCAAATCAATTCTTAGAACGATTCTCATATTAACATTTTTCCAATTTGGCCCCGCACATTTTGCACTTGCTATCTTATTAAAAATATTGACAAAAACGACATGAGATAAAATTCAATAAAAAAAACTTACTAACTGCGTTCCTCTACAAAAGTGATCTATCTTAACCCATTTATGCCTAGTTATTTTATTTCTATCTTTAGAATATTTCTTACAGAAATTCCTTTAAGCAAACAGCGCAGACCCTGATCACGCGGCGTCTCATTTTTTATGGGTCTACGCTGTTTGCCAAGGCCATTTTTCTGGACGCTAGGCATAAATAGGTTAATCATTCATGTCTGTTGTATATGAATATCACTGACCCCAGGGTTTGAAAGAGGCAATAAAAAGACGATATTTCCCGTAAACAAACTGGGTGAAATTTAATCAAACAAAGTAAATATGCTTCTTACGTGATTCCTTTAAACTCAGAGTTTTAAACGTTTCAGTTTTCAAAATATAATACTTAACGGATGTGATTAGCTTTCGTTGTTCTTTTTATAGACTCATCAGGTCGATATATCAGACAGGGAAGCATAATTAATAAAGAATTCGGTATGGCTTATCGGCAACTTTGAAGGGACTAAACATAATTGTAAATACCCAATGAACAAGGTCAATATCGGTAAACATAACATTCGATTATGGTTACAGTTGTTTTGTATTCATTAAACCTATAAAATCCAACTTATTTTCAAATTTCAAATTAACTTTGTTGAATAATGGTTTGCGCAATAATGGATTGATCTATAGAAACTGTGACGCGCATATGCGACTTGATGACCGATTTATGTTGCCCCTTAAAATGTCTATTCGTCCAATCGTTATAACATACTCTGTATATGGTGGTGACGACGGGGATATTAGAAGACAAGATTCCAGAAAAAACTACGAATAGTGGTCTTATTTAGTAGACATTGTTAGCAGACGACTTCTAAAGTTCTTACACTGAAAGTGCTAACTTGCATTATCAGCAAAGGGAAAATTACCACCGAACACACTTGCATGATCTTCTCTCTGTAGTGATCTCCCTTAGGTCTTGTAAAGTGATGTAAACGAAAATGTCCACGGCCCTGACATTATTGTACCACACTTTTTATACATATTTTGATTTTACTTTCAGTGCTTACTTAGATAAGATTATAGAAATGACATGTTGATCTAAAAAATAAGTTGGAACTTATGAGGAATAAAAACTTTAAATACAAATGTCTTAAAATCATGCATTCATTTGAATGTTCTATTCGATGGAAAATATATTGAGTTTGCACATAATTTGGTTACACTCATTTGTCTTCATTAAACTGCAATGCACAGTTTCTATCTGTATTTCAATATTTCTGTATTTAGAATGATGTCACAATTAAAACGCAACCACTACGCACTCTCCTTTGGGATCCCAGACGTTTTGTTTCAATGCAAGCGAACATTGTATTGAACATGTTCATGTTCAAGTTGTATTGTCGTCATGTCATAACTATCGATCAAAACGTAGTGAAAGTTGTGCAATGTTGATATTTTCCGACAGTAACAATTCATTAGTTTTCATGCAAGCCAACGATATTACTATTGCTACCCTTTAAACAAAGCGTGTTTCAAATTTTTAGAAGCTTTTTGACAATTACGGATTTTTATACGTGCTTAATAACGTTAAAGCTGTTGATGTTAAAGGGATCTTTTCACGCTTTGGTAAATTGACAAAATTGAAAAAATTTGTTTCAGATTCGTAAGTTTTCGTTTTAGTTATGATATTTGTGAGGAAACAGTAATACTGAACATTAACCATGCTCTAATATAGCCATTATATGCATCTTTTGACGATTTTAAAACCTAAAAATTATAAAGCGTTGCAACGCGAAACGATTGAATAATTTGGAGAGTTCTGTTTTTGTCGTTAAATTTGTGAAACTACGAAGATTTCCTATATATGGTATAAAATACGTCAAGAATGTGTACTCGGCGGAATAGCTCAGTAGGCTAAAGCGTTTTTACTTCAGGACTCTGGCAGGACTCCAGGGGTCACTGGTTCGAAACCTGCTCCGGGCAATGTTCTTTTCCTTTTTTTAATTTTTTTCTTGATTTTTTACTGGAGCTTTTATGATCCAATGTTTACATTTATCAATATAAAGCATTTAATGAATAAGTTTAAAAAATGCCAAAATATGTGAAAAGGCCCCTTTAAAGGGACCTTTTCGCAGGTTTTGGCATGTATTGAAGTTTGTCATAAATTGCTTTATATTGATAAATGTAAACATAGGATCTAAAAAGCTCCATTAAAAAACAAGCCTAAAATTAAAGAAAGAAAAGAGGTACCATCGAGTGGGCTCGAATCACTAATCCCTGGAATAAAAGTTAATGACAGCAAATGACATGAACGCCGTTCGGAAACTACAAAACCCGACAAACTGATAGAACAGATATCTCATTCCTAAACACAGCATTTCAATGTTGGTTTGTGATATCATATATAATTGATGTGTTAACATTTTTTATCCCACTTTTACAGCGAAATCGGTTGATTAAAGCCCCGTTTATTAAATTTCATCTATAATCAACGGCAAGGCTTTAATCAATGGCACGAAATGACGTCATCAACTGCCGAACCGGGACTACTACTCGCCAAGGCTCGTGCTTTTTGTTTTCTAAGCCTCGCATGATAAACCTGATCTATAATCAACACTAACCTATTATTCTCTATTTATCCCACTTTTACAGCGAAATCGGTTGATTAAAGCCCCGTTTATTAAATTTCATCTATAATCAACGGCAAGGCTTTAATCAATGGCACGAAATGACGTCATCAACTGCCGAACCGGGACTACTTTTTCCCACGCACCTCGTCACCTGTATTTGCCAAGTGCATCAATTATAAAGACAATCTCAAATGTTTGTCAATCTTAATGACCTTAAAACAAAGGAAAGTAGCAAAAAAACGTGTTTTTTGGTCATTTATTGTCATTAAAACCTAGTATTAGGTAAATTGAACACTATGCAAATATGTTCTGTTGTTGTTGCTCCCCTTTGATGAAGTTAGTTCGAGTTGCTCCCCTTTGACCGTAGAAAACAATCGTCTGGACCAAAAAATCCTGTGTTAATTTACAAGCTGTACTCGGATATACGTCCATCTGATTTTTCTTCAAAGCATCTTTTCTACCTGGCAATACGCACAAATGACACTGCATCCCGGTGATTCTTGCGTCAACAATTGGGTGTCAACAAGTTAGGTCAGATGCTGAAGGCCATGGCAAAAGATGCCGGCTTTCTCAAGCACAAGAGAATAACGAACCACTCAGTTCGCAAATTCCTTCGAAATGCAAACATTCCACCCACTGAAACCATGGCCATAACAGGGCACAAAAATGTCCAGTCCATAACCAATTATTCCAACATATCTGTTGAACAGCATCTAAAGTGTTCATTCTTGCTCAGTCCAGTAAATGTAACAATCCAACAGATTCCTCTTGTTCACCTTCACGCACCGAAACTATGGCCGAAATGCAGCCCAGACAACCACTGTCTACCGTCGAACAAGTTGATCTTGATGTTCGCCCCACCCAGTCACTTCACCAGCAAATGTCTTTCTTTAGTTCGAACAACTTTGCCTCACAATTCTTTGGTTTCACTTTCAACATTCAAAATGTTAATGTATATAATTAGCTTAAATCCAAGTAATCTTTGTTATTTCGTCACGAAATAACCACATATTATAACAAAGAAGCAAATATTGTGCACCTCGTGATCGACTCAATAGTTTGATATCGAAAGTGAATTGTGTGTGGTGTTAGGCTACGTTGTAAACAAATGTAGTTCCTTGTATTAAACAACTTAATGTCATATTGATATCATAAAACTTAAAGATTTGCAATTCAATATGATTAAAATTGTAATTAAAACGCTCGACACTTTGTTACAGAACGATATTCTGATTTAAAAAAATGATTATTTGATCAGCGGTTATTTTTGGAACGCGGAGTAATACACTGACCTTGGTTACACTACAGTCATTATCAAAGTACGACAAACACTAATGAAAACTTATTTTGTTTAAATAAAAAAAGTTTACTTTATAAAAAGTGGGATAAATACTCGCCAAGGCTCGTGCTTTTTGTTTTCTAAGCCTCGCATGATAAACCTGATCTATAATCAACACTTACCTATTATTCTCTATGTCATAAAAACGAAAGGCCGTATGTCTGCATATTAAATAACGACTGCATTTAAAAAATGAGAGGATACATCCGCATTGTATGAATCGTTGTTTTGTTTGATTAAGAAATAATTATGCGGTAAATTTAGAAGTATACACTATAAATCAATCTAAATATGATATGGTTACGCTACTTAACAACGTTTGCTGAAAGACACGTTTTCACTAAAAGGTTACGTTTGGCGTGGTTATTATTTTTTTTTATTTGTTTATTTTTCAATTTAAATGATAAATGAATGGTACCGCAAATCACAACAAGTACTTTGTCGTGCAAACTATATATTTAGAGTTTTTAGTACAATAATAAAATATTATCTCTGATACAGTAACATAAGAGATTTCTCTCCTGTTTATTGTAAATTGTGTCTGCTTGTTTTCCTTTTTAAAATTAATTTGCTGTTACGATCTCATGAGATGCTTTATGGTACACACTGGTATCTTTTCGCTTCATTGAAAAAGCAATTATCCACGAGCTTCGTTATATTCCAGTTAAGAGCATGGCTGGATTACGGGCTCTTATTGACAAACGTCTTTGTTTTCTTTACAGATAACTATTGGAGGTAACTGGCCATATAATATTCAGCAGTGTTTACTTTAGTGTTTAATCGTAAACACAATCACTCAATACTTATGACCAACATTATTATAATTTCCATCGCAACTCAATGTCGCATCCAATTTTTTACTTTGGCAGATCAGGTCATGCTTATGCCTGTCGCTGACAGTTAAAGCAAAATGCAATTTTCAAACCGTATTAAAATGCGTGCTTAATGTCTTTACTTTCCTTAGACAATCGAAACAAGACGCTTTCATGTAATTTTAAACATTAAAAGAAAGTTAACTGGAAAAACACTTTTCCAATATGACGTTTGTTAAAATAGCGTGAACTGATTCGAATAAAACGTTTCATAATGGTAAAAACCTTTCTAGTTTCTTATAGTCCGTATTGTCTTTTTAAGCACCTTTTTGATAAATATTGTAACCACGAATCCGTTCTTAAATGCCGACTATTGACAGCAATGCAATCCTTACACTTCGTTTTTCTTATCTGCATGACAGGTACACGTTTTTAGAAGAACCCCGTGAAGATTCGAACCCCTATTCAGCAATAAAACGCATCAACAGCTAGGCAATGATATTTCTTATTCAATCTACATACTTAAATGTAAAACGGGTTTTGATAGCATTTCATTAGAAATACGTTTTGCATTACTACTTTGATTGCATTTCATAATAACAGTATGTCCATGATAATGTTCGTATGAATACTTTAATGCATTTCTTAGACTGACATTTCTTTCAACTGAGGGTTAAAGCTATGAAGTCCTTAAACGGCCATTTCATGTCTTTGCGACCATTTCATCTGCACAAAACGCACTCGCAAGTCGAATAAAAAGGAATGAGTCATTTTGGGGGTTTCTCGGTGTCTATTGTAACATTGTATTACTTCAAGAAATCACAATTGCATAGCATATATGCAACTTCAGTTGAAATCGGGATCTAAACATTGAATATAATTTTATGTATCAAACTTTAACGTCAAGCTTTTAGCAGTAAAAAAATCTACTTTCCCGATAGTGTTACGCGTACTACTTCGGATTAGCCCATGACCTGCGCTTATCTCAACGTCCAGCGTGATTTTATCATGTGGTATTAACCCACACAACTGTAAAACTCAACTAAAAAGAAACCGAACCCTTCAGAAAATGCTTATATCTACCCCAATTTATTGAAAACATATACGCCCCAAAATGCAGTGTTAATTTCTGCCTCGTTTTATCGATAACACATACGCGCATAATCAGTGTTCATTTCTGCACCGGTTTAAAAAAAAATACGCCTCACGGTCGTGTTTATTTCTGCTTCAGTTTATTGATGACATATAAGCTCTTAGGAGGTGTAAATGTATGCTTCTATTTATTGAGGACATATACACCATTGAAAGTGTTTATGTCCACCTCGGTTGTTTGATAAAATATGCACGCATAGAAAATGTTAATATCTGCCTCCTTTTATTGATAAATATAGATCCATAGACAGTGGTTATGTCAATCTCGGTTAATTTATAGTTTTAAATACAATCTCAAGAGAGTTAATTTCTGACTTAGTCTATAATATTAAATATGAAACACTTTGAATGAAGCATAAACTATCAAACTATAAAAAATAAATGCCTGTGAATGACGCTTGTAAATAGCGTTATGGTTCAATTATATACTTTCATTAAAATGGCATTTGCGTATCGAGACAATATTAGGCATTCATTATTCTTTGCTTGAGATTGTTGCGTGGATAAATGAGGCTTGCACAATGACCTCTGTACAACCTTAGAATTTGCATTATTTTGTTTTTTTAGCGGCTTTTAAAATGCTGCAAATGTATAGAAAACGTGAATTTATTACAGCGATATCTTTTTTTTAAACAAAAAGATATATTCATTTTTATCCAGCTTTTACAGCGAATTCTGTTGATTTAAGTCCCGTTGATTAAATTTCTGCTATTAACCACGGCACAAAATGACGTCATTTTTTGGACAAAATGACGTCAAAATCAAGCGAAATTATCCAGTTAAACTAATTTTTTTTAAATAAAAAGGGCTACTGAATAAAAAGTGAGAAAATAGAATAATAGATTAGTGTTAATTATAGATCAGGTTTATCATGCTCGGCACGAAAAAGAAAAAGCACTCGCCAAGATTCGTGCTTTTTGGTTTCAAAGCCTCGCATGATACACCTGATCTATTATCAACACTATCCTATTATTCTATATATATAACTTCAGTTCCATAGAAAGCTAGTGTGTTCGCAAAATGTCAACCAAATGTGTGGCGATACCGTATTGAACTGCTTATAATACTCTATTCAAAAGTCTGAATACATATGGGTCTGTACATACTAAATTATTTGCACGTCGCATAGTAAGCTGGAGAAAACGAGAACGACATGTAACTACAATGTTCAGTAATACACCCATTTATTGTTATAAATATCGAGCATATATTGAATAGTTGTGTTATTACGATTTATTACGACTTTCTCCAGAGATGCAAAACAAGAATTAGACGGTCTCGCACGTGTACAATATGATGTTGGGATCGGAAATGCACATAAATGAATATAGCTAACACTACTACTTACTTCATTTTACCGAGCCACAGACAGTTGCAGTTCTTTCGCCGTGCTTGACTATTAAACCATTGAGTAGTTAAACCGCAATCAAAAGGAAACGATATCTTCCTTAAGTGTTGTTTCATTTGAACCGAAATGCTATGCCATTAATGAGTATTACACTTGTGCTTTATGTTATTTCCTTGCAAAATGCGATGTTCTCGTGGTTTATAGCTTTTATGTACAGTCTATGTCAGTCGTCGTATGTAGCGCGTACTCTGATACCCGACCGTAACTTTACTACACATTAATTAAAGCCCGGCAGTGTACGTTATGTTATATATGATTAATATAAAATTAAATGTAATTGCAAATGAATGTCAGTACATGTATGTGGAAATGATTAAAGGAGAACTTTCTGAGTCTATTGGATTGCTCGCCAAAGCTGTATATTGCATAGTTTTGGGTTACATCCACATTTGTATGTTGGTGTAAAAAGCCATAAAACAAAAACAAATATGCACTGTTTAACTTATTATAATCTTGTAATGATTACACTCAAACACGAGATCGAATGTTAAATGGTTGTATACTGCAGTTAGTTTGTCCGTATTGCCGTTGTTTCAATATGAAACTTTATAGTAAAATATAGTTTATTGTACGGAGGTGCACTGCTAACGATCCATCACTCTTGCTACCATAATGGCATCATTTAACCAGCCCACCCTTTGCTTGGTTCAGATGGTCTACCAGTATAAACTATATATGTATGCTTACGACATCACCTGACCACTGCCTTTCTAAAATCAGACACAGGAACGACATCACCTGACTACTGCCTTTCTAGAATCAGACGCAGGAGCAAAATGGCCGAAACAGATGTGTTCAAGACGAATCCACGTAGACGTTAAGTGGCGTGTTAGGAATCTAGCCAAATAATTGAGCCGCGATCTGAGAAAACTGGGCTGAATGCATGTGCGTAAAGTGCCGTCCCAGATTAGTCTGTACAGTCCGCACAGCCTAATCAGGGACGACGCTTTTCGCTTTTATGGTATTTTTAGTTTCAAGGAAGTCCCTCCTTACCGAAAATCTTGTTTAGGTGGAAAGTGTCGTCGCTATTAGCCTGTGCGGTCTGTTCAGGCTAATCTGGGTCGACACCTTACGCACATGCATTACGCCCAGTTTTCTCAGGACGCGGCTCAATTAAAGGCTTTTAATTCCAGCAATTGTCAAATGCAAAAAGCTGACATGTATCTTGATAGCATTCACGATATTATTCTTTTTAAGTTATGTGCTTCAAGAAACACTGAACTGATCGTATTAAAAACTGACTTAACAGTTATAGTTTCACTACAATATTTAGAAGGAGCTAAACACGCGTTGTAAATAATTATTCAAGATGCAAATCGCATAATTAAGCTTTAGCGATTTTTTTCATGAACAAAGTGTAAGGATTTTCGTTAGCAGTTAATATACAACAACAACAACATTTATTCAGCAGTCAAGCTTATACAAGCACATAGCCTACATTATACATGCATTATACAAATAATAAGTAATGGTAGGAGATAGAAATTGGACGATAGTGTTATGAACTGGTTAACATGGTTAACATGGTTCTGAAGGGAATACATAATGGCATCTAATATTGCAACTGCACATCTTATATTTACTTATTTACTTACAAGATATACGATTAGAAGATTTTTTACAACTATTTGTAGACATAAATATTTGTGAATACGAATGTTATATATTTGTTTGTGACTGAAATAACTACAATGTTAAGAATCTAATTTACGTGGAATATTCTAAATGAATTACTTTAAAAATGAAAGTAAATCACGTAATGCACAGTTTCATCATATTATAATACAATTATTTGTTGTGTATGTTATGAGCTATATACAACAACAACAACAACATTTATTCATCAATAAAGCCTATACGTGTTCATATCCCTCACATATGATAATGAGCATAAATATAAGAAATATAAGTATTTTTTAAGGTAAAACCGAAAACGTACGGGGAAAAAAACTTTCAATAATATTCACATGTAACGATCAACGATAAATTGGCATTATACACATAAGTTAGTTAAGTATTTTATAAAAACAGTTCACATTAATGTAACATATATCACGATTGGCACAAGATTCTATAACGCATTGAGTACAATAATAGTTTTAACAATTAAAACAATCTCACAATATTATTTTCACAACCAGTTCCTTTTCGAAACTGAGTGGATTATCGTAAACCGGTTCATGCCACCATACACTTAATATTTATGTTTGTAAAATTTTAGGAATTAATATATATAGGATCTTGCATAAGTGGACGTTTTGTATTGAATGTATTAAACGAGTCATCTAAGTATTTAGATAAAAACGAGTCTTGACGAGTTTATATCTTTATGAGATGACGAGTTTAATAAATTCAATACAAAATGACCACGAATCTAAGATTCTATTTATAACATGACCAACACATTTTCTTTTTATTTTATGGTCTCTTCACCTTTTATTCATTTACATTGTACAAGAGTTTAACTGAAGAAATTCGCTGGAATAATGACGTCATTTCGTTAAGAAAATGACGTCATTTCACAGTTATTTAACAAGTGTAATAACACCCGTGTAATAAACAAAATTGAGCATTACGTTATTTCACTCCGGGAGCGTATGGTCATGTTATAAATCAAATATACCTATAGTAACTTACTTTTAAAATTAATACAAAAATATAAAATATATGATTATATGACATACTGAGCATCACGTTATGAAATGAAATATAGATCTAGGTAAAACAGGAACCATCTATATGGCGTAGGACCAATGGCGTACGTGATATGACGTCAATTCTGCGCTCTTAAATGCTCTACATGCGAAATATTTTCATTCCAACTTGATGAAACGTGACCAATATATTGCTATAACTTGAACAATACTAATTTTGAAAGTATCCAGTGTTAAGTCATTTATATTCCAAACCTTAAGTACTAAGGACGTGTGATTGTGAGTGGCAAAGGAATGTCAGGCATACCATATTCCGTTTGCAGGAATGGAGGTTCACGTGCATACATAAAAAAGGTCACCAGGTTCACTTAATGAAAAATTGTCACCGCTTTAGATACCACATGGATGACTCCACAATAATGAAACTTGGCAATAAGTTCTACCGCTTCAGAAGCCATATGAATGACTCGTCTTCATGAAACTTTATCAGAAAGTTTAACTTGGCAATACATCGGTTAACTTGGAACCTCTGTCACGTGCGTTCAACATCTAGGCCACTGGGTCAAATCCTAAAGAAACAATTTTCCACCTTCCAACTTGGTAATAATCATTTTTGTTGGGAATGTCTATTTCATATTTGAAAATTATTCACTTGCGGCAAAACACTAGACTACCGAGTCACCAGGTACAAGTTTTGAAAACAATATTGTTACCATTCTAAAGGCCATATTAATGACTCACTGTATGTCAGAAAGTTTAGCTGGTTCCTCTTGTTGTTATATTAATATATCAAATGTACACATGTTATGTTGGAAAAAAGTGATAACTCATTATATAAATCATTCTCTCATAATAGGCTTGATCCGAACCTGACAACATAACTTGTAACAGTTGTTGGCATGTCTTACTTCAACACAAATTAAAGACAGATTTGTTAAAATCATGTTTATGGTTTGCGTTGCATGTAATTTGTGGCATTGTTTAGATCGTTTGCCGCAAGAATGAATGGTAATTGAACCGTCGATCTATTGGTGGTGTCACTGGAGTGTAATATTCCGTTCTCCCATTTAAGCACTTATTTTCTGCATCTTACATCAAGTTAATTACACATCTCTAACAGCTTATTAAAGTGTTATTCATTTGAAGATGCAACACGAAACATTTTCTTTTTGTTCACGGCAGTATGTTGTCCAATACAAAATACTTGTGCTGTATTCTAAAAAAAAATATAACACGTTTTTATGCAGATCATTATTTAAATAATATTTTTGTACCGCTATATGTGGTTTTCTCCGCAAAAATACTTATACTACAACAACAAGATATTTGATTTTGTTTTTGATCTAACTTTATATCGAAGAAAACAATTTGGCAAATGATGACGACTGCATCTTATGTCGTCATAATTACCGGTTTGCAATTTTAAAAGTATTATTAAGTAACATTAAGCTTAATTACGATGTTTATTGAATGATTATTCGCAAACCCACCAATTAGGTTTTGTAACATGCAGCATAATAGGTTCAATTTGATAATTAAATGGCATTGTTTTAAATCATTTAAACTTTTGGTTATCGCTTAACAAATACAACATTATTCTGAAATACTTTATTATTGTACCAAACTTGGAACTTAAAGTACAAATTATATAGTTTAATTGCAATGTTGTCACTGTTTGACTCAAATTGAAGGAACGATACGAGTGATGCAACACACTGTTATCTTTTCAGTTGATTAAATAAGCAATTAGCGACGGTTGTTAAACTTATCGTTGGCCATTAATTTCCTAAGACTTGCCATGTATTCCGAGTATATGCGTTTACAGGTTTACCGCATTTGTTTGGCAAATATTTTCTCCGCAATATCTGCCATTATTTCAAAAATCATTTTGACTTCCACATCGCATCCAAACGTTTGTTTTTGACTGTATCACAGAAAATTGTTCTGTCATTTTAATTTGTTTTTCGGCCAGTTTAATTTGAATGCAAATTTTCGTTCATAAGTGCATGCTTCGTTCAACTGCAATTTTACTGCAAAATAGTGTTCAACGTGAGTATCGAAATGTAAACACGGGAAAATCAATAACACCGCTTGAAACGGTGATTTATAGTCTTAATCGGTATTAACATGAAGCTGGCACACTATGGAAATGAATGCTACGGTACAAACTATTAATATAAATAGAACTGGTTGCGATGGAAGACGTTACATAGATTAAGTTTATAATAATGTTGTTAAAGTGCATAAAGCACAGCACAATAACATTCGTACAATTTGTGATCATTTCCCTCAAAGGATGGTATGTGATACAATTCATTTTCCGTCTTCAAGCACTGAACGGTGGTACTTAACAACGCACAAGTAGTGTATCTGTTAATCGATTACACTTATCGCTAGGCAATATTCGTGTGTGTTTTTGCATTATGGTGGGTGAGGAGTGTTGCAACTTTTTAACCCATTTATGCCTAGTGGATTCTCCCATCCCGCAAAATTGAATCAATTTGTTTACAAAATAAGGGATGTCTAGTATATTTATTTCTATATTTAGAATATTTATTACAGAAATTCCCCTTGAAGCAAACAGCGCAGACGCAGATGAGACGCCGCATCATGCGGCGTCTCATCTGGGTCTACGCTGTTTGCCACGGCCTTTTTCTAGACGCTAGGCATAAATGGGTTAATTTCATGAAATATAAAGGTCTTCGCAAATACTTCACTTTCAGGCAGTTTGTCAATTTTAATTGGCAATAACTCAATTTATGCACTAATTAAAGTATTTTTAATATTGTTGAAACAAATAAATACATGTAGAAAAAAGATAAGTCAAGCATTCTCTAACAAATGAACTAGCTTCATTAAGCAAAATACTAGGCAACATGTTATCATATCGTGAGATGGGTGTTTTATATTATATAAATATTATCACATGTCATCACATGGAGAGCGGGATGATTTACAGATTGATCAATCAATACTTTAAAACCGGACAGTATTCTATAAAAAAAAATGAACTTGAATGATAAAATTATCGTCAATGGTCGTGCGTTATCTAACCGACATTTATACGATCGTCTATGTAACCATCAACACATTTATGTGGATTTCCGCAATACAAGAGCGGAAATCAAGTGTATATGTATGACGTTTGTACACATTCTCGGTAGCTTAAAATTATTCTACCATAAACCGATTCATTAAAAGGTCATTCGCTTTCGAAAAGACAGTTAAGCCTACAGTCAGAACTCATTATTTAGCAATCTGCATTGAGTAGGTTAATGAAGCTTTCCTATTGACCGCCGCACAACCTAAGATTTGCATTGTTTGGTGTTTACATACTGCTTGTTCTATCGCAAAATTATATAAACATTTTATTCATGACGATCTTTTCTATATTTATGCATTACATATTTAAGTTACTTGTCCATGGAATTTGAAGACCATACACAAATAACATCAAGATATGGTATGTTTGTTCGACATTTTATACTAAAAAGCGCGTTAATCGCTACGCATTTAGTAATGTTCAAACATCAGAATCTGTACGATTTATCATTTTAAAATAATGTGTTTGAGATCATTGGTCACATATGTGATTGAAGTCATTATTCCTTAAATCTAAAAACTAAGGTGCAGTTGATAGAAATTTAAGTACCGGTAGGTTAAACAAATTAAGTGCGTATTTTTCTCTATCATCAATCTGATAAAAAACGGATGAGCATAAATATTGAAAATTTCATGATTCACATCGTTAAGGAAACACTACTTATTGGCTCTAGCTTATGCAGCACGTAAAACCAATGTTTTACTGCTAAACACGCATTAAGTATGGTTTACTATGCTATAAACGTTATAAAAACAAGATTGTTTTATAAATTTCGTGACGGGTTCTCAACGTTTGTAGAGACACGACTGGCAATCTTGCGTCGCGTGCCTGAACTTGAACCCGCGTTCGAAAATAAATGAAGATTCAACAAACGATATTCAAGGCTAAATATGTTATCAACGAGTCGAATGTGTTTATCTCCCATCAAAGATATGAGTGTGCCTTCGGATCTTAAAGTCAAGGAAAATATATTTTTAAGTTATAAAAATCAACAGTTTAATTGGACCGTTTACATATGTTATTTGTTATATTTTGTTCCGAATATCATCGTTCAGTCTTTTCATTTAACTTGACAGTACATATATGTCATCGTATAATAAATCATACATTATAATATGATTTAATTGTGAATACAATAAAAAATAAGGACACAATACAGAACAAATAATCAAGCTGTTGTGAAAAATATCAGTGTTTTGCTTTAGAGGTAAGCTTGGGTGTTAATTGCTTCTGAAGCACACGTTAAGATGATAAATGCCTTTAAGAATTCACAGACAATTCATCCTTCAAATAAAAAAAAAACACGTCGATTAATAATATACTCAATGTCTTAATTTCCTTAAAAATGCACTGTTTTGATACGTGATATATAAAGTAAGTAGAACTTTAATTACTTGACTAATGCCTCAGTCACAAATAATCCGGTCGCCGGCCGATGTGTCCGATCCCCAGGCATCGGGAAGACTGGAGACGTCGGAGCCGTCCGCCGTCCGATGAGTGACAAAGTTTAAAACCTCAGTCACAAATAGACACCGATCACCGTCCGATCAGCGGCCGACGTTTTTTTTTTTCGCTCATCGGGCAGGCGCCGGCCGATGATCGCACGCACATCGGGTCATTTTGTAGCATCGGGCGGCGTCCGGATTAGTTTCTTTATATCACAGTGTGTTTTACCCGACATCGGGCCCGGGAAGGAATCGAATTGAGATCGAAAAAAGATAGGACGATCAACGAACGGTTATCGCCCGGCGTGCGCCCGATATCGGATTCATTGTACGTGTATCATAACGAGCATCGTCCGGCGTCCGTCGGGCATCGTGCGGAGGACCTCCGGCAATCAGACGGTCGCCGGCCGATGTATATCCCTCTGGGAAATACCTTTACTTTTGCCTATACTATTTCGATGAATCCGATGTTGGGCGATCGCCGGGCGATACCCGTGCGTTGATCTTTGTTTCGATCTCAACTCGATTCCTTCCCGGGCCCGACATCGGGTAAAATTTTAAGTGAGACTTAAAATTAATCTGGACGCCACCCGATGCTACAAATTGGCCCGGTTTCCGTGCGATCATCGGCCGGTCGCCAGCCCGATGAGCGGAAAAATACGTCGGCCGCTGATCGGACGGAGGTCGGTGTCTATTTGTGACTGAGGTATAATGCCTCAGTCACGAATAATTCGGTCGCCGGCCGATGTGTCCGACCTCCAGGTTCGGGAAGACTGGACAGGCCCGATGAGTTTAAATAGATAACGATCACCGTCCGATCAGCTGACGACGTATTTTTCCTATCATCATCGGGCTGGCGCCTGGCCGATGATGGCACGGACAACGGGTCATTTTGTAAAATCGGGTGGCGTCCGGATCAATTGTATGTATCACATAAAGTTTTACCCAACGTGGGGCCCCTGAAGGAATCGAGTTGAGCTCGAAAAAGGATCGGGCGATCAACGCATCGTCCGACATCGGATCTGTTGAACGTGCATCATGACGAGCTCCGTCCGTCAGTCATCGAGCGGAGGCCCTCCGGCAATCGGGCGGTCGACGGCCGATGTATATGTCCCTTGGAAATACTATATTTTTTGCCGATACACGTACAATGAAATATCAGCAACTGACTCAATGTTGGTGTTCTGCATAATGGCATAAAAATACATATCTACAATAGTAAGAATTAAATGACAACACATGTAAAATACTTCTTATAAAAAATCCATTAAACTGCTGAATTCTTCCTTTTTTTTAAGAAGCCTACTGAATGCAGTTTTACGAACATTAACCGCCTTTGTCATTTAACTTATGCATTAGGAAACCATGCAATATTTGTTCAAGTTTAATATAATAGGATAAACATGCTGCTGCAGAGACTGGAAATACTAATGTGATTGTCATTTGAAGGATTGTTGGATTGTTTAGAACCATTGAAACAAAAGATGTTTTTAAAACCTCTTAACATAAGAAATTGTAATGCAACTTTACTCATCAAAAAGGGAATCTTGTTAAATATAGAACGTGCTGATATAATGTCACCTTTGTTAATCATAAAAGAACCATGCCCAACTGTTTGCTGCGAGTATTATTTAGTTTTGTATGATATAACGAGGGAGGGAGTGTGCTAGGGAGGCCTTACCGATATGATATCATCAAAATATAAATTGTAAACACCGTTATACTATTTTATACAACAAAGACAGATGAACACGTTAAATATTAATAGAGTGCAATGATTTCTTGCAGTGGGTTTTGGGCTTCAGCTTAATGTGTTCTGCCTTTTGTTTGCCTGTTAAGCATTGCTTTTAAATGACATAAAATGACCCAGTGCAATACCGGAAACCAGTGCAATATACACACAATACTAGTACATTATTTACAAGTAAATATTTCAAGAGCTTAAATAAGATTACCCGATCAACCATTAAACAAATAACACAGACACAAACTGAAACAATATTCCTCAAGTAAATGGTATATGCCTTTCAGGACATTTTTGAAAATGACCAAATTTGTGCATGTCCAATTTAAATTTTATCTTGATTTGAGATTTAAGTATCAATGTCTTAGTTATGTAGCATAAAGGTCTTTAAACGAAAACCACCCCGAATCCGAGTTTAATAATAGTAATGTTCAAACATTTTGTATCATTACATTCACCGCGAGAAATGGAACATTTAAGTCCTTCATTCCTACATGTGCAACTTTTCGAGTCTCAAATTTGCTTACATTTACACCTCATCACGTTCAGAATTTTTTCAGGAGCAGCCTGGATATCGGTCGATATAGGCAAGAGATTGCCCTGCACTTATTGCCAACCCCAGTGTGCAGGATCAAGTGTTGTTTCCTTACAGATCCACTCCGTAACCTGGTAAAGTATCCGCATACTGTGATATTGGAAGCGGCATATTGCAAAGTTTGAACTTAATCATGTGCTTAACTTGTAATTACCTTCCTTTGTGAAAGTTGAAAAACGAAACTTGTCCAAACTATCAGCGATTAATTCTCCATAGAGTAAAACCAGAATGTTTTCTACACAATAATATTTTCCTCTTGTGTAATTTCTTTTAAAAAGACTTAAGCACGTTCAAGGAGTTTTTCAGCAGAAATAAAGTGAACAGAGTAACGCGTGTAAAATATTCATGTCCACTACTTACACGATTGGTACGTCGTAGATGTGTAATGTCTTTTGTACCTGGACCTGATTAGTACCCATCAAAAACTGTCGTAGCTCTCCAATTATTTGATAGATATATACTTGATGTACGATTCGCATAGTTCTATGAAACAGCAATTGTGGGTAAACCGTCAAAATAAACTTCGCTGGGCTGAATAGTACTAAGCATTATTGCTTGCCGACTTCTTTTGAAACCAATAATAAGCAATTTTCATCAAATCTACGACTCTTACACCAAAGGCTCTGACTGGATGAGCATTCACTGTAGGTTTTGTGGTAACGAATGGGCTTCTACACGGAAAGAGTTTCTTTCTATCAAAATGGTCAAAATGTTTTAATGTCTCTAAAGTATATTTTTCTTCGCGATATAAAAACTTCGTTATGCTGCGGAGATATTCAAAGTCCTTTCCATATAAATACTGCATTGTGCTATTTCATACAACATACAAAGACACTGAAAGTAACCACTGATCCCGTTGGCACTCCGATTATCCTTCCACGAGTCATTCCACCTGTAGTTTTGACACCGCGCATAATTACTTGTTAAATTACGAAATCTTGAAATAAACCTGCCCAAAAGTTCGTGAAAAAAGTGAGAACCTCCTAAAATGACTGGATTGCTTTCATAAAGTTGCTTCATTGTTGCATGGTTAATAGAAATACACAGATTTGAGATAAAGATTGTGCCTAGCCGCAGCACAGTAATTCTGTGATTAATGTTCTTAAAAGTGTTACTACTTCCAAATATTGAACCATAAGTACTGCTGTTGAAAAATGTGAAATTGCTAGTTTTGAATTTTGTAAGGATGAGTGCATATCATCTAATTACCGTTTGCTATAAACGGATTCAAAGTAAATTTGACCACAACACGCTTCTCATGTACATCAATATGTTTGTCAATCAATTGATTACAAGCAGTTTTCTAAATTTCACTTGTAGTTATTGCTTCATTATCATTTGAATAAACAGTAACTGATGATTTTTTTCAAACAGTGTCGCATCAAGAAAATGCTCAAAGCAATTTATGCAAGAGAGTGTCCTCATATTGCTCTTGAAACAGCTTTTCCACTCATCATATGCTGTAGGACATTTGATGCATATACTGTCTCCATTAAAACCCGAGTCTGACTTAAGCTGACCGATACAATCAAGGTAACTCATAATACAATGAAAACCACCAAGTCGCAAGACAATACATTTTCGGTAACATGTTTCATTTCCATTGCTCATAATTTTGACTGCTTTCCAATTCAATTGGTGATTACAATTAATAAAAGCACTTCGTTTCATAAGTAGATGCATGCTTGCAGACATAATTTAAAGTAGCGTAAATAAATGGCATATCCCCTTGGTCGATATCTTAGGTAAAAATACAACATAAGATGGTCCAGGAAATCTTCATTGGCATTATACCTGACCAGTCTGGACCTGCTTCGCTCAGTTGCATAGAAAATTGTCTAAGGCACGTAATATAAAAACCATTGTCAGTCACCTTTACAGTTGTCAAATCAGACCTTTACAGTTGTCAAATCACCAAGTGTAACAGGTGGTTTTCGACCTTCTGGCTATCAGTAAAAATATGTTCCGTCGGCCGTAAGTTCTTCAGATGCGAACGATATCCGATATAGGTGTACAACCAAAGTTTCCCGGGGGTCATAATGCAACCAGACCCATACCAAGAAAGGTATAATGCCCATCAAGTCTTTTTAGATTACGATCTAGATTGTCATGTTCTTGACATACTCGTTGGTTTTGTGAGCCATGTAGGAAATGTCGAGCAGTCTTCGGAGACATTTTTGTTCAAAAGCATGTATCCTGCGTTATGTCTCGCAGCCGTAGATTAAGATGGAAAAAACGACGGACCTGTAGAGCCTTTATTTTTTGGTGAAGCTGACGCAACTGCTATTCTACGACCTGCTTATTCTGATCATCGCTGTAGTCGACATGGCAATTCTTATCTGGGCATCAACGCTATATGTCATCATTGAATCTTAAGTTGGAGATGGGTCTTCCACTTATGGAAATAGAAGGGTTATGGTCATGGGAAGTCTGCATTGTTTTCTCAGAGGTCCCCGACGGAGTGATGTCCTGAAGGAGCTCCCCTGCTGTTCATTGATAAGTACTGCGCTGCTGGTGTTTCCGTAGAGGTCTTGGATAACTTGCACCATCCATTCGTAAATGTTAAATCCTCTCATAACGATCCTCCCATGATTGCTCTGCAGTTCAAGTTCGGTTCCAAGCTTTGAATCCAACCTGCTCTTCGGACAGCAGTTCCTCTGCCTTACTTTCCAATCGATAGAAAATGACGTCAATCATGACTTTGGGATAACGACAATCATGAGATAACTGAATTCTTTTTTGGGCATCAGCGCTACTGGTACCAATCTTGTACAATGTTTCTCCAAAATGCTTGAAGTTACTTTTTCCTGCTTCTCGCCGTTCATTGTGCTCACTTTTGATTGTTGATCGTGCTGTTCCCCATGATCTTCAAATTATCTTTGCATCCTCCATGACGTATTCTTCTGCTCTTTAATGGTATATTGATGAGTTCTTGAAATTCACTGCTGGTGCCAGCCAGGAGGTATATGTCATCAGTGAATCTCAAGTTGGAGATGGGTCTTCCACATATGGAAATAGAAGGGTTATGGTTATGGTAATGGGAAGTCTGCATTGTTTTTTCATGAAAAGGGCGGGAAAGAGCAGAGGTCCCCGACGGAGTGATGTCCTGAAGGAGCCCCCCTGCTGTCCATTGGTAAGTACTGCGCTGCTGGTGTTTTCGTAGAGGTATTGGATAACTTGCACCACCCCTTCGTCAATGTTGAATCCTCTCATAACGATTTTCCCATGATGGCTCTGCAGTTCAAGTTCGGTTCCAAACTTTGAATCCGACCTGCTCTTCGGACAGCAGTTTCTCTGCCTTACTTTCCAATCGATAGAAGATGACGTCAATCATGACTTTGGGATAACGTCAATAATGAAATAACTAATGAGTCTGATAGTGCGGTTATTCTAGAACAACTTGAAGTTGCCTTTGTTTGGTTTGGTGATGGCAAGTGACTTTATCCACTCCTTGGACCTCTTCTTCTCATCCTAGATGCTACAGTCGTTTCCTTTCTTCCGCACTTAAACAGATGTATAACATTCCTAAAACTGCAACTGTTATCATTTTGTTATCGCTTTGATCTGTGATAAGAATTGTCATGCATGATTAAGACGTTGAGAGCCGCCTAAATTATTTCTTTTTTTCCAAAGACAAATCAATAAACATTTTCGCATTTGAAGTTCATCATTGAGAATAATAGTTTGAAATCGTCATTGACAGTTTGGCAGTAGATCTGGATGTATGAATACTATCTTAGCATCTTTCAGTTGAGACAAATGAAATTTATGCTTTATCTTTAGAGCCACATGTTTGAAGCAAGTTCTGAAATGGCAAATGAACGATTTTTACTTTCGTTATATATATATGTCATTGCTATTTGCTCCAGCAATCAGAACCGTATAAATGAAAACCAGTGCTCTAGCTTAATTTGTGAATAATATAGAATAATACATTTTTATAGCGAACGTAGGTTCCGACGATGAACAACATCATATACACTTCGATCACGTATCTTTAATATAGGCATTCTGTAAATGTCATCTAATATATATCAAGCGGAATGCTAAATATGCGAAAAGCAAATACATAAATAAAGTACTTTTATCGCCCTGTGTTGCACCTTTTAAATAAGATCTTTAATATTTGACTACAGGGAATGTCGTCTTATATGCATCTCATGCGAATAAAAAATATATGTACATCCACAGGGATACAAGGCAACGAAATGTCATATTGTGCCTAGAAAGTAAAGAAACATACTGTTATTTCGTGTTGATTGTAATTCATTAACTATGTGAAAAACTTAATTAGGAAAATACATCAGTCCAATTTTCATTATAAGGGGCCACAAACATCAGCATCATGTGTGTAATAGAATTCCTTCTCAACAGTTAGCTGCTTCTTAAGCTCATCTTCTTTGTCAGGGAGTTGGCCTCTATGTCCACAAATACAATTTTCTCTACTTTAGGAAATAAATCTTGGGGTTGTTGTAAATCCCGATTGTGGAAAGCTCGATTTAACAGTAACAAAGTTCCAAATATATATGCTAGATTCCGAGCTTTCCGGTCTGTGCAGTAAGCATTCATTGTGCAATTGTAAAAGGCATCCGCTGCAGATGACCGGTACATTTGGCGAGGCAAATGTGAATATTTGTTCAATTTATTGTTTTGGATCACTCTAATTTATAACACTCTTAAATCATATAACAAAACAATATGTTTTCTCTAAAACAGTTTTATCGAGGACCATAGCTAAATTATGTCAATATTTAAATATTTTCAATTTTGGTTGGTGAAAACGGAAGTATGAAGACAATATTTAATAACAGATCAACACACTAATCAAACTATACTCATGTAATTGTAATATTTTGCTTTCAAAATATGAATAAAACATCGATGCAAACATTTCAGATAGGTGGGAAATCAAAACTATACGTTTTTGACTATACGTTTTTTTCCAGCCGTTGTTATTTCTGATGTTTGTACCATGGGTTTGTATCTGCATATTTATCTAAGACGAGATAATATTATGCAAGAACGTAAAAAATGTGAAGTACTATATATATTTGTTATCATATATGTCCTCTTTCAAGTTTGGGATTTTGTGTGTGACAATCTTATGTAAATTTATAAAAATAAACAAGGGAAAAATTGTCGCAAAACCAGGTTTTCAACTCAAATTTTGACATTGACCTTGGAGATGTTGACGTTATTCTTTCGCGCGACACACCGTCCAATGATAGGGTGAACAAACGTGCCATATGATTATAAAATCTCACAATGATTGACCTAGTTATGGCCCGGACAAGCTCGTTTATGGCCATTTTTGACCTTGACACCTCAAAGTGTGACCTTGACCTTGGAGATATTGACGTAATTCTTTCGCGCGACACACCGTCCAATGATGGTTAACAAATATAACACCACTCATATATATTCTTCAACTCTCACAAGATCGGCGTTTTTTATTTCACATTTAAGGAAAGGTTTATATCAAACAGAAGACTTCATATCCAATATAAATCATCTGACATGCCGATTTGCACATATCTGAGAATTATACCATATTTGTGTAGCATGTCTGTCTATGATATTTCTGCTTATGACAATCCAAATTTTCCAGGAGACAAGTTCTAGAGATTGAGTTTTTGCAAATTTCATTTGCAAAGCTTCAACGAGTTAAACAGTAGCTTTTTTATGTCAGAAATGACATTTTGTGTCAGAAATCTTCAGATTAATAATCATTGAAACGCATGCATCGTCAATGAAACACACTATTGTTTGTATCTAAAAAACGTTATAAATTCCCGGAATTTTCTTCTCTAAATAGTGTCCTGTATTTCATTTTTATAAAATATTCAAAAGTAGTTTGATGCTTGTCTCTTTTTGTTATAATTTCTTTGGAGACCTAGCGGTCTGCAATGTAACCACGATTTTTGCAGCTTTAATCATGCCAGTTTGTTTTATATTTGGAACAAACTCAATGTACTGATTGTATATCAAAATTTAAAGAAATTTAGCTAAATATCACACAACTTTAAATCACGTCTTATCATTATTTCCTTTTAGTTGTGATGAACGGTTACCTTCAAGCAGTGTTTTAAGCAAAAGCTTTAAAAAAAGTTATGTTTACGTCATTTTTTGTCATCGAGTTACGGTTATTTGGACATTTTATGTCGTCCCACATTTTCTCCAGTTAAACACTTTAAACATTAGAAATTTAAAATAAAATACATATGAAACATCTTGTAAAGTATAAATTGCAATAACAAGTTCAGTGCATGAAATACTTTATCTTAAACAACTATTTGTCAAGTCGTTATATTTCTACAGTGGATTTTGAGCACGCAAAATAGTATTGTAAAAAATTAAGCAACAAATCATCATTTACTGCGGAATCTCCAAGAATGTCTACAACACTCTTTTTATTGATGAGAAATGTTTTCATCTTCAATTTTCCATTTAGAATAAACTGTTTAAAAGTTCAATTTAAATAGTTTCATCTGATATAAAAACATGTTTTACGATATATTTTGAGTATTCATTAATGCACGAATATTGACAAAAACAAAATATGATTCCTCATAAACATGTCTCAATCTTTGGAATTGATGGCTTACCATTAATGATGGGCCTCATTGTATTAAATGGCTTTTTTTCATACTGGTGCAGCTAAGGTTTCATTTTAAGTGTAATTTCCTGTTACGGCATCTGCCAATTATTATGTTACTACCCCTGTTCTATAAATAGTTCATAAATTGTCACTTTTGCTTTCATCATTTATGTGAACAGCAACACAGCATTCCATTATGCATTGGTTCAAGATGAAGCCAGGAATCTTAATAATCATATTTCCATAATTTCGATTTTATTCCATTTTTTACATACGTTGTGTATCCATTTATTAATTAAGTAATGTATTACACAAGTCGTATATGGTGTAAGTGTAATTTGAATTGTTCAACATCTAATATGCTAATATAGTGTTTATACTTTAGCGAATAAAAAAATATTGGGGAAGATAACATATGAAGAAATGGCACAATTATGATAATCGTGCCAAATCTGTCTGGGACTATAATACAAAATAATTAAATAGTTATTGCGAATAAAGATATTATCCAGAATCGTTTGTAGCATCCAACATTCGCTATCTGGTTAATAGCGTGTTTGTTTACTAAAACGAATCGTACAAATCATCTTCCAAACAACCTTACATGCAGCCCTGCCAAGAAAAGCAGTATCTTACCGCGCGATTAAATATCCGATCATCAACATGTGCAACGCTGTTTTTTTAATGTTACAAATATGGCGGATACGAATTGAAGT
Source organism: Dreissena polymorpha (assembly GCF_020536995.1). Taxonomy (NCBI): domain Eukaryota; kingdom Metazoa; phylum Mollusca; class Bivalvia; order Myida; family Dreissenidae; genus Dreissena; species Dreissena polymorpha. The sequence continues at coordinate 77,513,242 of NC_068358.1, forward strand.
ATCATAGTGCACTGAGTAAGTACAAGCATCTTAATCAGTCAATCTTTCACACATTATTTGTAACATTGGGTTTGAACATATTACATTAATAATAAGGTGTGACGTTTAAAATTAATTTAAACGAGAAAATATAACGAATATAAAAAGATCATCAAACATTGGTGTAGTAATTATACGGTTCGATTTCATATTGATGCGGGTTTAACCCAGCATTTTTCTAGAAAATGAAGCACTGGCTATAGCGGTCTCTGAATCTGTTTTGAGGGAATTTCAAATACTAAACCCTGAATCTACATCTGGGATCAGCCATTTATTGAACGACTGTGGCTTTAACTCGCGTGTAATGAGCATTAATTTGTGAACGAAAAATATACCTCATATCCATACAAAGTATTACTTAGTTTTCTATATATATAATATATATAGACGAATTGTGTTGTCAGGTTTTTTGGTAATACCGACCCATATTGGTCACATTAGACTAATATAAACCATTATGTAATTTAACAGTTAAACCTTCAAACGTTAAACAAGTTTCCCGCTAAAGCGTCTCCAAAAAATAAAATAAAAAAGTGCTTTCATAGTGAACATCGATGATTTCCTGCACACAGTTGTACAAAATAATAACATAAACAGTGTATTTTACTGATAATATGTCTGTCAGTTAATAAATATACTTTATCTAGAGAGCATATCTTTGCATATCTCAAAAATCACGATACAATATTGGCATTTGTGTACACATCCGTGCACATCTGTTGTCCTAGTTCTGCCAGATATCTGAACAGTGACATGTTAAGGTTGTCATACGTGTGACATCTTTGCTCTAAGTTTTCAAGAGAAATAATTGCATGTCCTCTAGCCATGGAAATGATGCCTTGATTTCCGTTTCTTATTATTTCATTATTGATGTATGGTAATTTTTCTGTCAATTGACAAGCATTTTAGAATATTCAGTTGAATGGATTACATTTTTAAGAATTGTGTTCCCTGTCCCTTCTAAAATATTCTTATTTGTAAAAAAATATAACGCAAGAGTTTATTAAAATACACGAAAAGATTTATATGCTTGTTCTATTACGACCATTTTATCGAACACTTAATAATGATTAAGTATTAATAAAACTATAGCTTATGCTTTTAATATTGATTATCTCCGTCAAAAATCCTGCTTGTGTTTTGTACCAGGCACTAATTATGCAGTCATAATGAAAGAATATTCTTAATAAATACGTTTGACAAATTATGGTGTTATTAATATTTATTGAATTCATTTTACTTTTCTGTTTAGACGCGAAATTATGTCCACATATTGAAGTTAAATAAAGCAGGGCTACACTAGTAAACATGTACATTGAGAAAAAAAGCCATTTCAATAATGTTTTATTTTTTTCTAACAATACTTATCTCAAACCGTAGACCGTCGGTTTTATAGGAGATGCATTTTAAAGCTATCGTTTATTTCCAGTGTTGCCTTTTATAGTAAAGAATTTAACCTCTTCTTAAGACCAAGAACGGCATATTTAACGCACAACAAAGCTAATTTAAAGAAGAGATCTCAGCCTGTTTCACTATTTAAGTATTTATTTATTTTACAATTTCCATTAACAATTGTATAACATGTTTATGGTGTGGTATCGTTTAAGATATTATATTTGTGGCGTATTTCCTTAAGCCCACTCAAGCAGAAAGCGATGCTTAAGTAAATGTTTTGGGTCTTATCAGCTTAGCTGTTATTTTATACATAGATTACATTTTTTAATCAAACAAATGCCATGGTTTTATGATGAAATACACATTGATACGTTTTTGATTATACTTTGTTTTTAAATCCTGATTCCTCCACATGCAAGTAAAAAGTCTGTTTATATTCAATATGCCTCGTTACAATGGAATTCATAATAGGCTGAAAATTGGATACAAATTCTGATAAGCATAATACACGTTGATGATAATGCGCTTTGTTTTCATTGGAATCCGGGCTCTTATACAGGTGCCTTTTCTATGATGTAAGGAACCAAAATGAAGCTTGTAGGTATTTATGCTGTATGTATAGATCGTACTTCGTTATTTTTGTATACGCATCATTTATTCTTGCTTATTTATATACAATACGCACTTTGTTGGATTTTTAAATTACAGTTTATTACAATGTAGTATAATAACACGCTGACGAATATGACTCATTTACCCTAGGAATGGTTAAAAATATTGGTGTAATTGACAGAAATATGAAGATCTGCAACACTTATTGATTGGGGAAAATGAATTAACCTCCAAAGTGTATACTTACTTTACTTTCCGCTGACAGAATGATAAATACGACAATCGTTATGTTCTGTTCTACAATTGCCTAACGACTGTAAAGCAACGATTTTCTGGGATTTTACGCTTGCTAAACGGCTTGTAAAACGCATTATTTCCTCGCCAATCTGAACGGATGTATAGATACATATCTGCACTATTTGGCCAAAAACGTTGTAGCAAAAATCGTTTGGCAGTCTGCACGCAAATAGTATTGAAATTATTCTTTGTAATCGTGATGGACTCTGATCGGTTAATTGTAGATAAGGAGATAAACAGATCAACTACAATTTGCGTGCATTTCCAACGTCGAATAATTGTCAGTTGGAAATTCATGTACAGTTGATAACAGATAATACAAAATATAAGAAATAATAATCTTGTGTCTTATAAACTCGGCATATAAAAAATGGATCAAGGCAAATTCTAATGTTACCGCCCTTATGTGCGAGTAATTATAATCCCATGTATAGTGTTCACAAATAAATCTAAATAAGTTGCACCTTTACGATTTTAGTCATTTCAAATAATGGCATGTCTTACGGCGAATTAATGCTTTTGTTAAAGGGGGTCGTTTGATGGATCTTATGAAGTATGGGTCATCCGCAGTGGTGCGCCTTTAGGCGTTTGTAATAGGGTTGAGATCGGGAATAAATTTGTAAGTTACTATATCGGTGTTGCTTGGGATACATGTGTGCAAATGAAAACAAAATGCGCGTCCACATAAGGCTCGTGTGATATTTGATTATATTGAACTCAATGGCATAAAGCGATTAGATCTTCTGACCCTAACCATTTGTTAGGACTTAATACTGAAACATAATACTGATTATTGCCCAAGAAAACCACATTCACGCACATTCGAAATGCTAATTGATTGACCCTGTAAGATGAGGCAAGCATTCATAATCAATGATACATCTTATTTTGAGACCATTTTGCAGGTTATTTCAACCAATTAAACAAATCAGTTTCAAAACTGTTACGCTGAACGCAGGTGCCTACGCTTCGTCACACGTACCGTTATCCGCCTGATATCGTTACTTCGTTTTATAAATATCTACGTTGGAAGTGTCATTTCATTGGACATAAATGAACCCACCGATATTTATGAAAAATAATTCATACCAACCAGTTCCCCCACGGTTTATGCTGTAGTGAAAACGGGATATATATGAGCCGCGCTCTGTGAAAGGGGTGTTTTATGCATATGCGAAAAGTATAATCTCAGATTTGCTTATGTAATCTCATGTTAGCAAAAATCAAGTTTAGGAGGAAAGTGTCGTCCCTGATAAGCCTGGGCGGACTGCACAGGCTAATCTGGGACGACACTTTACGCACATGCATTTAACACTGGTTCACAAAGCGCGGCTCATATACATGGACTTCCTACGATGGTTCCGCCTCAGACTCGAGATAACCTGCCACAATCTGTCTTTCAAAAGTTTTGAAGAAATCCAAAACATCAGATCCAAAAATGAATGATAAGCTTTCGGTAACAATGCAGGGAAGTAATGCACATTGGAGTTAGGCATACCTGATATTGAATAGAATTCCGTGGATGAAGTTACTGCGGAAGCATTTTCCGTATAGTCTTTTATCCCATCCACCGCAGTGAAACGTTAACATTTTGAAAGTGGTTTCACTCATTGATGTCTTATTTCGTTCTTAGTGTTGTTCGTGCATGTTTTACATATTTTGAATAAGTCCATGTGTGTTTTAAAACTGTTCAATAAGACCTTAATATAACCAAAATTGTTTAATAAGAATACTCTCCTGCTGTTAAAGCTCAAGTTCCACGTCATGTTTATTTGAACATATCGCATATTTTATGAACAAAAATAACAGACACATGGTCATGTTTAAATTTATTTTCCAAGTAATACTATTTTGTGTTTTCTTTAACATTGATAATTCTGCCACCAACTTTTTATTTATTTATGAATGTTATATTTTATATGAAACTATTGTATCATATTTCATATGTTGTTCGCCGTTCTCCAGCATTTCTGGGTTCTTCAACATAACTGTAACATCCATGATATATGAACGTAATTATCTATACAATAACATATAATTTAATCGGACAAAATCTACGAGTGTATCTTACTATTATACAAGTTTTTCAACAAAATAAGTTTTTTTTATCTATGTCATTGATGAAATAATATATACATGTACGCCTTTTTGAGAGGGTGTGTATTTTACAAAACTTATGTAAACATTGTGGTTTATAAACAATAACGCATGATTTGAATGCCCATACTAAAATCGATATTTATGAATTCCATTAAAGCAACGTTTTTGCCAGATACACATGCTATTACAAATGATAAGTTCAATGGAAAATATGTGAAAGAAAGCCTCATAATAGTTTCCGTGTCCTAATTAACAAACGTATTGGTGGTACTTCCCAAAGCGAAATGTTTAAGAGATGGCTGAGAATCCACACTGGAATTAGCCGAGAACACAAACCGTAGATTATTCCTTCTTGCTCCATGGTATCGCTGACGGACGTCACGTATCCAAGCAAATGTGACATTGAACGCCAGATAGATGAAGGGATTGACAGCTGAGTTACATGCGGCCATGCCACCCAGCAGTGCGTAGAGTGATTTTGACATAATACAGTGGTTTCCAAACGACATTATCATTTCAACAACAAAGTAAGGCATGGACGCAATAATAAATGTTGCAATAATTGCACAAGTTAGTTTAAGTGTTTTGGTTTTCGCTCGCGGGAGCGACGTTGACTTTGTGCTTTGAAGGTAAACTTTGCCCGTTTGTCTTTTAAAGGTTAACGTTTTTCGATTTTTGTTTTCGTTAGCTTTTTGTGCGACTTTCATAAAGATTCGAATGTAGCAAATAATTAAAATCAGGAGTGGTATGAAAAACACAGAGAAGCATATGTAAGCGATCCATGCCTGTCGGTGTGAGTTCGGCTTGCCCCTGAAGATGTTCTCACAACGTGTCTGTCCATCAACATAGTTTAACTGGAATATTCCAAACATTGGAAGGGAGCACACCGCGGCGGCAATCCAGCCTAGCCCAGCCATTTTCCAAATCTGAAAATAATTATTTGATTAATTAACAAAAGTGTGTTTTAGCATCAATAATGAAATATAGATTAGCATTTTATAAACACACAACAGCTTTATAACTTCGGAAATAACATAACGAAATTCCATTCACCAGTTTGTAAATAATAAATCAGTACCGATACTAATTCAGATCATATACATGTTATGATACACATTTAGAAGTATTGGTATTAGTCTCACTTATAACAGTAATCAATCCATTAATGTTTAAACATGATCCACAATCACCAAAACGTTATTTCAATTAGACAAATACTGAAATGATATACATCTCTTACGTATCCACACTTGTTTTACGTTGATTACTGACACATAATATTGAAACTGTGTTTTTTTTTCGACCATGATATAACGTCAGAGTTTTCAACCGAGTTTATGGTAATTGGTTTATTAAAACCTTCAAAGCGGATTGAATGTGATCTTAAAGAACGTGCCTGGGATCTCTTTGAAAACAAGTTCAGCACAAACAGCCGTACATTTGATAACGAGGCTCCTGTTTACAATAATTGTGCGTTAGGCCGATGTTAGCATCGATCGAAACTAACCCTTCTCTTTATTCCCACAACATCATATTATTGCAAGATGATAGAAACTCTATTAAAAGCATCGAGCATACAATACTCAACTGAAACATATAGATACACATAGGCATAAACCGAACGCTGTTTTTGTTTATCTATTTGTTTAACTGTCTTGCTGTCGAATAATTAAGTTATGTTTGATGGCTGTTTTAATACTATGTACCTACCGGCCACGATTCTTTCAACGGTGCCCGAATAGCTTGATGCCTGTCAATAGCGATGACGACGAGGATATAATTGCTGGATATCATAGAAAAACTTTGCAGGAACTTGACAATGCGGCACATAACCGGGCCGGCAGACCAATCTCTGTCCACATGCTCCCATGCAAGTTGTGGCAGCACCGCAATAAGTATCACCAGAAGGTCGGCAAATGTCAAGTTCAGGATGAACGCATTGACCCTCGATAAGTGATTAAATCGTGGTGATATTCGACGATTGCAACACATGTACAGCAAAACAAGAAAAAACCCAATCAGTCCAATTATAATTGTAAGGTATAGAATCGCAAGCCTGGTTGGCTTATGCAGGCCAATATCGTGCACTGTCCCACATTCGTCTACGAGAGGACTCGAGCTGTTCGTAGTCACATTAGTAATATTCCAATCCGACCATGTAGAATTTCCAGACATCTTCTTACAAATATGTATTGTTTTTCAACGTTGAAATTTACAATGGCAGCTGCCCAACCACCTCTTATAAAATATCTGAAACGAGAGATTTTATGAAAGAGAGATTCTTTAAACATTTTTGCGTCGTGTTTCTGTCTTTATCATTAATCGAGACAAATATCATGTATTGATCTGTCCATGTTTATGCATATTTATGTTAACATGTATTAAAATTACTCTATGCATAAATCGCAAAGTCCTTGTGTAGAGCATGTGTTAAATATCAATAACAGCGATCATATCTATCAAAACCATTTTTATTAACTGATTTGAAGGTTTACAAATGTGTGTTTTAAATGTTTGCACTTTTGCATTTTCTGACTAAGCTATCATTTCCATTAATATTAAAACATATCATTTAAATGCGAATAGTTATTCATGTACATTTCCTCTATTACATGATTACAAACACGAATAATAAGCAATACCAGAATTAACAATATAAAAACTATAATATGCCAATAATGATCAAATGTCCCCAATAAATCAGCCCACGACTAAACCTGTTATTTCAAGTTTGTATCATGGTAAACAAACATGATGAACTGTATTCACAGTATAGTCAGTATATGTTAGTTTAGGTGTGCGACTGACCTATTAAAGGATACAATTGAATTAATCACATTTAATAACTTTTATGATAACGCACATGACAACATGTATTATGCATTTGTATACAATAATACATGTGCTAAAATATTATTTGCGTATAAAAAAGACTAATGCATACTTAAAAAGTGTGAATTTGAAATCAACATATACATATCTTTTATGATCAAGTAAAGTAGTTATGTTAATTTGGATGATAAGTCAATAAGAAAACTGGATGACTGAATACATGAGTGATAACATTTAGCAATATTAAAGCCACACACCTTGAAATGAAATACATGTTAATCAATACATATAGATGCAATTTGAAGGTTTGCAAAATTGTCGTTAAATCTATAGCCTAGTTAGCAAGTTATTTAAAAACAAATAATTTTAAAACCGAAAGCAGGATTTCTATACGTATACGTATATTTCGACAAACGCGAGTATTGTTAAGTTTTCAAGCGCAAAAGAGTCGGATTTATACCGTGCAACCACCAGATATATTCTTATTGGCATAAATAAAATTACATCTTTAGCTTAGTAAGAATGTAATTTATTATTTTTATAAACGGTAAGAAAGTAAAATTTCTAAACGTATACGTCCATTTCGACAAACGCGCTTAATTTTAAGTTTTAAAGCGCAAAAAGACGGATTTCTACTTTGCAACCACCAGAGATATTCTAATTTGCATTGATAAAATATGCTTCTTATTTATACTTAAATTTCCTATGCCATGTAGTTCATTTCAAGGCGTGTGGCTTTAACGTCTTCTTTTTTATAGCGTCGTTTCTGTAGGGCGATTGCTTTGCTAGAATGTTTACCTAAACTTATCACGATTTCGGATTGTATGCAGAACCCAAAAGCCATTCAATAAATTTTATTTAAGATAGTCATACCATGTTCAAAATATCCAATATTTTAACTTTATGACAATGCACAGTCAACAAAAATAAATAAAATACATGAGTTCATGTAACTCGATTATTAAGTTTCAACTGTAAATGTAACTCAAGAAAAAATTATCAGGAGCGGTATACTTGTTTTTATCCACACAATTCTGTTTATATATAAGGCAAATGACTATTTCTCTCAACCTAGTTTCGCTAATATGCCATATTCTTAATGATATAACAAGTCGTGACTAGAAAAAATCATTCGAACAATTCCTGTGATAAGACAAGCATAACCCAAACAAATTCCGCGCTAATACCGCTGTATGTATGTTGTACGTGTGCATGCTAAACAAGTGCCAAGTTGTTATACCAATAAACACAAATGAGCCACGTAATGCGAAAAATGAGCCGTATGCGTACAGCGTAGCTACAGACCAGCCTGTAGCTACCAATTGCAATTAGGTAGGCCTTGGCTAGACCAGCTGAGGCTAGTTTGAACAACGCTTTCAGCACATCATAATACCCATCTTGGTATAAAGTGGGTCATTACCTGTTGTTTTTCACGTTATCTTCTGTTTATTAAATGTGAACTCACTAAATAGGATGAACATGCTACTCGTATTCAAGCTAGCGTGAATATGTTGCTACGTACGAATCAGCCATACTTAAGAATGTTTTAGTTAAAGTTAGTATAACTTTAAGTAGACAATTATTATTCATGAACATAGAGAATCTCTGATTAACTGTGTGTCGTATATATGTCTGTTATATCCTTTCCTCATTATTTGTGACATGGTGGTAAAGCTTTTCTTCTATAATCACCTTCGTGTTTGCGCTTTTCGTATTACGCTTTGGTACAGTCGGCAGCTTCCTCGTAAATCCACGCATACTCAATAGGATTATTTGCATTATTCAAAGAACCACTGTTATGATTAAGGTCGTTTATTATTACGGTAGTTCAGTTGAAATTATGTTTCGTTTAATGGTAATGTATACGTTTGTAATGTGCAGTTTTAAACAAATGGATTCTGGTCCAAACACAAACATTTGCTGAATAAAAAAAAATGAATACGTCTTTATGATTTTAATACTTTAAACTGTTACTTGTCTTTATAATCAACATGTATTTCAGTATCGTTCACATGTGTTACCGAATGTATAATTCGATTTTCAAACTAAGTTAATTAAGATTTTTTGCCATTACAGGCTTCGTGGATATGTAGTTTGCAGAATATGTATGACCCGAGTACAATTATAAAGTATTTTTCTACAAATTTACTTCATTCAGCATAACAATGACAGTTAAACCAGTTCAATTATAAACAAGAGCATTCAGACTAACGAGCTTGTATTGAGTTGCCAATAATATATCTGTATTATACATTTTCCAAACAGATTTTCCACTAAAATAGCGTACTGCACTGACTGACGACAGGCGCGAATGAACATTACGACCACAGACGTTTTCCTTAATGAAGGTTTGCGAACGGTAATGATATGACACCCACGGTTTTCTAAAACAACATGTTAGAAAAAGATAATGTTTTTTTGTCTAGATGTTAATGCGCAGCGCCCTACGTGTCTAATTCAATGACCGATGCTTAGACAAATGTCAGAAAAATGCTATTTTTCGGTTGTGTACATACATCTTTGATAATCGCAGTGTTTAGTGACATGTTTTATGATGAACTATGGATGGTACATAACCTTTAACAGCTGATTCAAATCGTATGAACATAACGAGATGCTTCAATCAAATTAACCCATTTATGCCCAGTGGACTCTCCCATCCTTCTAAATTATATCGATGTATTTATAAAATGTCTATGTCTCTACTAGGGACACGTCTTTTATTGTGTTTTCCTCTTACTTGTGTGATTATCTCTTTTTACTTCTTCAAGTCTGTGGAATATTTATCTTTTTGTATTCTTAATTTTTGTTTTCTATTTTTGTTTGTATGTATGGACATCTTATGTCCTATAAGAGAAACCAACTGGACACATTTTAAAATAAAAATTTACTGGACAAGCACATACAAATTACGATTCACACCACCCTCCACCTACTTAAATGATTAAATTATGTACTTTAAATGTTAAAGGATTAAACAATAAAGACAAACGCATAAAAATCTTCAAATTGTTAGACGAAAAAAAATATATCATATGCCTTTTACAAGAATGTCATTTGACACCTACTTTAGCACAAACCTTAAAAGATGAATGGGACGGAGAAATCTATCTCAGTGGAGAACATACTAATAAACAAGGCATTGCCTTTCTGATAAAAAATAATATAGGTGTCACAGTCGATAACTTTAAGGAAATAATAATTGGCAGACAAGCAAGTATAGATATCAAAATACACGAAACACAAATAACATTTATCAACGTCTACGGCCCTAACATAGACGATTCCACATTTTACGAAACATTACAATCCTTTAAATCCTTTTTAATAAATAACCAATATAAAAAACATTATAATCGGTGGTGATTTCAATACGGTCCTGAACCCATTAATAGATAAAAAGAATGGAAACCTTTATACTCATACTAAAAATAGAAACATTTTAAACAACATAATTGAAAACTACAATATGATAGATATCTGGCGTACAGTATACCCAAACGAGAGCAAATTCACCTGGCATTCAAACACAAAACCAACAATATTTTGTAGATTAGACTATTTTTTAATATCTGAATCTCTTTGCAACATTATTGACACATGTAAAATAAAACCAGGATTTATGACTGACCACTCTCTAGTTGAACTTAAACTGCACAATATACAACCTGAAAGAGGCCCAGGATACTTTAAAATTAACAACAGCATCTTATTAGATACACAATATCAAACACAAATAAAACAGGAAATATTAAATACAGTTCAAAATAATAAAGATGCAAACCCAAACACCTTATGGGAAGTAATTAAAGGAAATATACGTAACACAACAATAAGATACACATCATTTAAACAAAAAGAAACACACAAACTTGAAACTGAAACCATCAAAACCATTGAAACACTTGAAAAACAATTGCATCAAACAAACACAAATGACACCACCGACATTGAAAATGAAATAACATTTAAAAAACAAATATTAGATGGAATCTATCATACACATCTCAATGGAATAATACTAAGAGCGCGGGCACAGAATGTTGAACACAATGAAAAGAATACAAAATATTTTGCAAACATTGAACAACGTAGAGGTGAACAAAAAACTGTACACAAATTAGTAGTTAATGGCAAAGATATAACAAACAGAACTCAAATACTAGAAGAACAACGTTTGTTTTTCGAAACCCTCTATAAACGAAAAAATGTTGAAAATAACACTCTTTTTAAAAATACACATCATGCTTTAAACCAGGAAGAAAAAGAACTGTGCGACGGATTGCTTAATGAATATGAATGTGGATTAGCCCTAAAAGAAATGCAAAATAACAAAAGCCCAGGATCTGATGGCATCACAATCGAATTTTATAAAATATTCTGGAATGATATAAAAACACATTTAATTAATTCACTTAACTATTCATTTAACAACGAAAACTTAACTACGCTACAAAAACAAGGTATTATTTCACTTATTCCAAAACCTGGAAAAAACTTAGAATCCTTATCAAACTGGCGCCCGATTAGTTTACTAAACAATGATTACAAAATTGCAACTAAAAGTATAGCAAACAGAATTAAAAAAATATTACCATCAATCATTTCAAAATCTCAATCTGGTTTCATAAAAGGACGTTACATTGGTGAAAACGTTCGTCTTATCCAAGAATGCATAAACTATTTCAACAATTCAAATAATCCTGGTCTAATATTCTTTGCAGACTTTGAAAAGGCATTAGATTCGCTTGATCATTCATTTATGTTCTCTTGCTTAGAAAATATGAACTTTGGTGAAAGTCTCATTCAATGGGTCAAACTATTCTATACCGATATTAACAGTATAATCATCAACAATGGCTTCTTTTCAAACACTTTTAACATCGAACGAGGGGTTCGACAAGGATGTCCACTCTCATCATCGCTTTTTATTATTTGCATAGAGTATCTATCACATCACATCCAATCAAATGAACACATAAAAGGCATATCACTAGAACCTGACGAAGAAATCAAACAATCCCTATTTGCTGATGATGTAACTTATTTTTTAAATAACAATTACGATTCTTTCCGTAACCTAATAGAGTCACTAACCCTTTACGGAATGACATCGAGTCTTAAACTAAACAAAAGTAAATGTACTGTGCTACGAGTAGGTAAATTAAAACAAAGTAATGTTCAATATAAAAAAGAAATGAAATTTAATTGGACATCCGATGAAGCCACAACGTTAGGAATTACATTCACAAATAATGAAAAGGATACAGTTCTTAAAAACATAATACCTAAATTACAGAATTTTAAAAACTGCTTAAAATCATGGCATCATCGTAAACTTACACTAATCGGAAAAAACACAGTATTGAAAACGTTTGCACTTCCTAAATTAATATATGTATTAACAGTTCTCCCAAATCCACCAAGTGATGTTATTAACGATATAAAATCAGCAATATTCAATTTCATATGGGACGGTAAGCCTGATAAAATAAAAAGAACTAAGTTAATTCAATCTGTAGACAATGGAGGTATCCAATTAACGAACATTGAATCATTCTTGAATGCAATCAAATGCAGCTGGGTTAAACGATACCTAGATAATACCAATACGAGTAAATGGAAATTATTCTACCAGAAAATCCTAAAAAAATATGGTGACTCCTTACTCTTTGAATGTAACATCAGCAATAATATCTTACATGAAATTGCAAACGGAAACATATTTCTGTCTGATGTTCTATCAGCGTGGAGTGATGTCACTCATAACTTAGAGACCCAAACCAGCAGTAAAACAATTTTATGGAACAATAAAGACATAACTTCAAACAATAAGACGTTTTTCTATAAAGACTGGTTTGAACGAAGCATTAAATATGTCGACCAATTATATGACTACAGAATTAAGGATTTCTACTCTTTTGATAATATATGCTACATATACGGAATACCTTCAAATAATTTTTTGAAGTACTACACACTAATCAAAAGCATACCCATACATATTAAATCGGAAACCAATACAAATAATACACCATGTACTCAAACAACATTTGTAGAAAACATACTTGGAAGAAAAAACAAAACAAATAAAATATTTTACACAATACAAATTAAAAACCCTACAGAAAACTCCAAAATCCAAAACAAATGGCAAGTTCTTTTTGGAGAAAATGAACTTAATTGGAAACACATATTTACCATGCCATATAAAGCAACTATTGAAAGCACACTGAGAAATTTTCAATATAAATACATCTATAGAATTATAGCTACAAATAAATATCTCTTTAAATGTAAATTATCTAACTAAAATCTGTGTGACTTCTGCAGTGAAAACATTGAAACTATAGAACATCTTTTTTGGGAATGCAAACACATCCAGCCCATTTGGAATCAATTAATATCTTTTCTTGAACAACATCAACTAAACGTTAAACTATCTCTCTTAAATGTAAGTTTCGGAATTAACTCATTGAAATCAATAGACTGTAATAATATTGTGAATTTTATGGTTATATTAATGAAATATTTTATCTTAAACATGAAGTACAAAAAACAAGTACCAAATTTTAATTGTTTTGTCCATAATCTTAAACTAAAAATTCAAATTGAGAAAGAAATAGCCCTCAGTAATGACACATTACACATCTTTGAACAAAAATGGAATCGGATTAAATTCTCATAATGTTTTGTCCACTTATATACATTTCACTCTAATGTTAGTCTATCTCTCTAAAATAGTTTTGTTTATTTTTTTATTCTTATTTTTTCAATCAGACAAGATCATTGTGAATATACAACAAAACACACAAGTCCAGTATCTTTTCTTTCAACTTTATACAATTCATCATATTTCATAACTTTTCCTCTGTTGTTCTTTTCTTTTCTCTCAAAAAATAAATAAATATATATTAGCATATTTTGTATAACATGTCTGAACTATATTGCTTTGTACAATCACTATGTTGTATGATCATATACATGTTTACATTGTATGTATGATATTGAATAAAAAAAAAAGTATTTATAAAATTAGGGATGTCTAGTATACTTATTTCTATATTTAGAATATTTCTTACAGAAATTCCTTTAAACAACAGCGCAGACCCAGATGAGACGCCGCATTATGCGGCGTCTCATCTGGTTCAACGCTGTTTGCAATGTCCTTTTTTCAGGACGCTAGGCATAAATGGGTTAATTAATTTGCAGATGCGAAATATATGAGACGTATATTGAATTCAGAGAATGTGTAACTTATTATGAGTCTCTCCTATTTCTTTTAGAAAGGTTTTCATGATTTTTTTTATTGAATGCATATTTAAATAATATTTATCATGAAGAGTGAGACTGAAATAAATACAGTATCCAACTATAAGCCTTCAAATATGCCCGTTTATATTTAATGCATGTTATTCGTCGAAAATGAAATCATTTAAATAAACGCTTTTAATTTCTTATATAATCAAATCGAACTTGTTATTATTCAGATAAGATATTATACATTAGTATGTTCACAATGTGGCGAAGTGACTCTTTCACAAAGTAAATGTCATTCATTCATAAAAGGATGTACACGTTTCATTTAAAGAACTAAAATTACACCAATCAAGCAGTCATATATGAATTTTCGTTTCAATCATGGTCATCAAACATCGATTTAGGTAAAGCGTATGAACTGACTTGCGTGGGTAAATTAGAAATTATATCTATATGTATTTCTAAGATATCCTGAAAATAAATTGATAAGTTATTTTGACTTATGGTCCTGTTGCAGGGTTAAAGATCTAAAAGGGTCCGTGAACGGCGCATAATGAAGTCAATTTATTATATTCACCTTTTTGCAATTTATTCATCATTAGTTAGATTTTCAGTTCATCATATTTTTTTAAGTACATGCATTGAATGTCATTCTTCGAATATACAAAAGTATGTAAACAAAACATTTCAGTACATAATTATTTGAAGGTTGAAACAGAAACGTTGCAGTTTATGTTATTCTCAACGTTAAGTTATAAATACTCGAACATAAATATGAGTACAGTTTTACCGATCACAACAATAATCCATGCCTTTGGAACTTGATTTTATGCGACCCGTAACTGAAATGTTTTTTCCATGTTTGGTAAGATTGAACAAATAAATGATGATTAAATAGAGAATGCCTATATCCAGTGCTTGTTATTGCTATTAAATGAACGACGATTATACTGGAAATACAAATAGTGCTTGTATAATAAACAGTAAAACATCAGCTATAATATAATAACACAGTAAAACAAGGTTTGAGAAATGATTGTTTTAACTGTATTGCAGCTACAAGAGAGATGTACTCTATGTTCTGTATTAACTTAAATAAAATATCAAAGTATGAACCTCATAAATGTTTACATTTGCATATTATATTTTTTATTTATAATATATACAATAAGTACAGAAAATATCAAAATAGCAGCTTTATGAGTTTTAGTTTCTTATTTTGATAATAAAGACGCACTTGTAATCAATAAATGTCATTATAAATGCTCGGAAAGCATTCCTTCTTTAGATGTAGTGAATAAATCGTAGTAGTTTTATGTTAAATTCAGATTTTTATAATATATCGCATCCTCCCATTCATAAGGCTAACAGACCATGTTTATTAGTACTTTTGTACGTTTGTAAGTTTTCAAAATTGTCTGACGGTTAATTGTTAACTATTGCTATTGAATGGTATGTTGTAATGTACAATATAATTTATTGTACTTAACATAATAAACGATTTATTTGTCTGGAGATAAATGATTTTTGAATACAACTATTGTTGCCGGATAAAATTAAAATCCTGCAATATTACCTTATAAATATACAAATTAAATACAAATAAAATGATTAATTTGAGGTTGTGTTCGAAATACAATTTTAATTAATTTCAGTATATCTTTCAAGTAATCACTTACATTTAAAAAACACCGCACTTTTGAAAATTGTTTGTTTAAGAAAATAAATATTCATATTGAAATGAATAAATACAATTCGACCATGCAATACAGCTTATGCGCCGCATTGTTAACTATTAAATGTTACCTTTTGCATTATAATCTGCAAACACCACACTTCGGAATATCCCCAACCTTTAAACACAACATAATATAGTTATTTGAAACAACAAACCGTTTTTACCTTCAAACGAGTAATGTCTGCCAACACAATTAGATGGACCAGCGCTTGTCGTTTCGGCACGTTCTAATACTCGCACACTGGTTTTCAGCACACGCGTAAATCTAAAGCCCAATGCATTTCTTTCAACAGCCTAAAGTTCCGCTAAATCTCTGAATAGTATTCGCCGCCTTTCCAATACCAGGCTAAGACTCATGGAGCTTCGTGTTTGGACGAGGATGTCCCAATAAGCATATGGATCAGGGCCCAGTACAAGCATTGGAAATATTGTCTTCATAAAACGAAAGTCGGGGATGATCTTTATACAAATATATCATGTCAAATATGAAAAGTCTATTATCTCCAATGAGGTAGGGAGTATCTTTTAAGCGTGTTTATATCTCTGATGCTTTTAATTGACCGTCACAAGGCGACGACCCTGTTTTGTTAATGTAAGTGTTGAAATAGGTTAAATATATCGTCATATATTTCATGGTTTACCCGGAAACTCACCTTCCATCAACCCACCCTAAAAAACAACAACGGGAAAGAAACGGGTAGTCTAGACA
Organism: Dreissena polymorpha; assembly: GCF_020536995.1. NCBI lineage: Eukaryota > Metazoa > Mollusca > Bivalvia > Myida > Dreissenidae > Dreissena > Dreissena polymorpha. Next base: position 77,530,224 of record NC_068358.1, read on the forward strand.
GCCTATTACTTACTTGGTGTGGTGATCCATATCTGTTCAGCTGAATGCACAGTCTATTGTACTGGGAACATAAGAACATTGCCAAAACTACTTATTTTATTAATTGTTACATGTTTTTCCGTTCAGTTAACAACTTTGTTTCTTTAAATAATAGTTATCATAATAATAATATAAAAAATAAACAATAATAATAATCATAATAATAATAATAGTAATAATGCAGGGAAATGTGTGCTTTGCGATATTCAAACAGTTGATGCAAACAATATTCGTATACAACTTTTCAAAATACTTCATTAAACGAATCGTTTTAGGTGTTCTTAATGTAGTGTATGCCTTTCTGTTTGCATAATATAACTGAACAAGTACTTTTAAATGCCATACATCAACAATTGACATTTTTGCCAAAGAATTTAAAATAACAATATTTAATAAATAATAATTTTTTAAATTTTTATTTGGCTGTTAATGCAAGTATATTTTACACAAACTGAGCAAGACTAAAAGGTGTTTTTGAATAATATTTATATTGTTCGTTTCTTTATTTTGATATACGTATTGTGTGTAATATTCTATTTACTAATTTCTTCTTTCAACAAAATTAAACATGTGAACCTTAAGAGGAATTCGTTCGGTTATTTCATTGCTGAACAAATCCGATCGAAAACACGCATCGAATGTAAGCGAATGTGTTGATTGACTGCAACGTGGAAAGTAGCTTGAGAATAAACCCACGATAGACTGCGCATGTTTAACACGTTGAACTCGAATAGGTGAAAATATGACTTTGTTCTGTTGTTTGTTTCAATTATACATGCCCTGAATACTAAGCATCTGGGAAAACACTACATTGATTGTGTTGTTTTAACTATAAGATAGTGTTGTAAGTTAGCATCCCAAAATGAAACTGCTATCGCCATATTGATTGGAACATATGCTTCAATTATCAAGAGTACGAAAGAGGAAGCAGCTTTGAAATTAAAAAGATAACGTTATCCAAATTATATATTGATTCACAATAAGTTGAAATGTACTTGTCGTATTGGGTCAGTAAGTTCACTGCGTGATTGACAGCAAGTTATATCTTTTTTCTTACATGACATACCCTTAAGGATGGTGCTTATGTAGCACTAATAATTTTATCGCACTAAGAGTAATGCGTTTAATGACCGGCGGTAACTATATATATTTCTTTCCGAATTCACTCAAAATAAACATAGTATACAAGAAAACATACAAGTTATACATCATCTTCTGTATCATTGTTTGTAATTGTATTTGCTATATTATTCATTTTTAGCTCCACTGGCCGAAGGCCAGCGGGGCTTATGTCATGGTCCTGTGTCCGTCGTGCGTGCGTTAACTTTTCCTTTAAACATCTTCTTCTCCTAAACTACTGGTCCAATTCTGGTGAAATTTCTTAGGAATGTTCCTGGGGTGAACCTCTTTCGAAATTGTTCAAATTATGCCCATAGGGTCAAATTTGACCCTGCCCCGGGGTCACAAAATTGAAAATTGCTTATAAAAGGCCTATTTTGTGAAAACTTTCAAAATCTTCTCGTCAATAACCACTGGGCCTATGGCTATCAAATTTGGTATGTAGAGACATCTAATGGTCCTCTACCAAATTTGTTCAAATTATGCCCCTGGGGTCAAATTTGACCCTGCCCCGGGGGTTACAAAAATGAACATATGCTTATATAGGGTCTATTTTGTGCAAACTTAAAAAATCTTCTTGTCCATAACTGTAGGGCCTAGGGCTACCAAATTCGGAATGTAGTGACATCTAATAGTTGTGTACTTTGTTTGTTCAAATTATGCCCCTGGGGTCAAATTTGACCCTGCCTCGGGTGTCACAAAAATGAACATACGCTTTAAATATCCGCGGCCCGCGAAATCTCTCCGCATTTTACACTGGTAGATTCTGCCTAAGCGTTTTTAAAACGAGCGATATAATTGGCTGTCGTTTCCCAATCTTCCAATTAAAATCGGTTGTTTGCAAATGGCGCCGTTGTTGTATTACGGAAAATATTGTTTCAACCTATATGCCCCTCACGGTGTAAGTAATTTAACGTTTGTCTTGTTTAAAAATGATCTCGTTATGACTTTGTTCGTATAGAAATTTCTAAGTAACCCGTATAAGTAAATGTTTTAGCCAAGAATGTTTCGTACCCTGAATTCGTACTCATCGTTTTCGCTACTTTATTTTCATAATAATATAATAGTCGGCAATCCGGAAATTTTCGCTCGGTACCGATTTTCCCCGGTATTTTATTTATTTATTTCCTATTTGTTAGCAGATGGCACGGACATGAACTGCAGCTGACGAAATATCTTTGCTAGTTTCCGAAAATCTTACCAATGTCCGCCAGCTTGAAATTTTTAATGATTGACAACAATATGAATTTATAGCAAAGTTAAGTAGTGCAATAGCATAATGTACATCAATATGTTAACCAAATAATATATTGATTACGTATTTGACGAGTAATTGGTTTTCATTCTTTGCAGTCAAACAATATGCACATATTATTTCATGTGCCAAACCCGTCATTTTTTCGGACAGTCGTTTTCGGATACAGGATTTGTCGTCGATCATAACTTATTTCCGACGTTCTTTATAAACAAAAATATAATGAGGAATACACATGCGGTGATACTGTCGGTTATGTTTATACTATTTTGCATTGTTTTGACAAGAAATAGCCACTAGAAAGACTAAAAAAAGTACATATAAAAACAAAATATTGGCCATGTATGTTTGTAAATTGTGCTATTTTATGTATTATTTTGTACATGTCATGGATAAGACAATAAACTTTGAAACTCTCCCAAGACTTTATAACTAATTGATCCTTGAAATATAAATAAATTTCACAGGTGCCATGTTTTACAAATATTATTCTATGTTCTAAAACAAATGTTCTCATACAAGCAAACACATTTCGGTGGGGATTTGGCACTTCTGTGACAAGGTCTTGTTCTTTTTATATACGCCCGAAGGGTCGTATTATGTTATGAGGTGGCGTCCGGCCGTCCGTAAGCAAATTCTTGTGTGCACTAGATCCGGGCTTCCTGAAAAGGCTGGACCGCTGGTCTTGTCCGGCGAAATTTCTAATATCGCCAGTCCTTGTGACAGGCCAAAAAAATTGTGACTAAATACCGAAAAGTCTAATACTTCCCAAAAGAACGAAAACATCCCATTAGAATCCCTCTTTTTTGTGAATTTTGAGCCTTTTTGTCATTGAAAACACTAACGCGTCACTTGTTTATAAGAGTGCTCTCCCTTTGTTTTGTTTTTCAAAAACGTCAATTTTATTGGTCCGACATATTACCACCTATCCAATTACAAATGTTGTAACAAAAACTACACATGAAAAAATGTTGTTGCTAAAGTTTCAATGGCGCTAGACAAGGCCAGAAAAGGAAGCTAAGCGAGGAGGAAAAAAAATCGAAAGAATATGAAGCAAAACAAGTTAAAAGAACTTTTCAAAGTAGTGGAAGTCTGACAGAAGTTGGCTGCATTATGACGAGTCACAATCAATATGTTTTGTGACGTATGTTGAAACGATCCAATACGGTGCAAGTCTACTAATCAATGCGTAGTCATGTTATGTTATTTTGTTTTGAGCCTGACTATAATTTAAAGCTGTTGTCCATCATCACAAGAACACGCAAACGTTTTGTTTTACTTTATCGAGTGTACTTGTACACAGGCTGCACATTGCAATAAATATTAGTTAAACTTTACTTAATTTTTCAATGATAAACTCATGCTGTTCGGTCAGGTGAATTTTTCTAAACAGGCAAACTTTTCCATCAGCTTGTCCAGTTGACAGGCACTTTTGGGACTTTTCAGGAAGCCTACAGATCTCAAAATCTATGCAATGGATTTTCACCAAACCTCACACAAATGATAACCATGATATGTAGTTGTGCATGAAGTAATACATATCCGGATCGGATATGTAACCCAAGAGTTATCTTCCCTTGACTATACAAAATACCATGCATATTGATTATTGAGTATATAGTTTGTGTGCACTATATCTCCAATACTATACAAATTGTTTTAGCTCCACTGGCTGAATGCCAGCGGGGCTCATGTCATGGCCCTGTGTCCTGCGTCCGTTCTTTAACTTTTCCTATCTTCTCATAATCTACTGATCAAATTTGGATGAAACTTCCCACGAATGTTCCTGGGGTCAACCTGTATTAAATTTGTTCAAATAATGCATCTTGGGTCAAAATTGACCCTGCCCCAGGCGTAGCAAAATAAAAAATTGGCCAAAATAGGTCCTGTTTTGTGAAAACTTTTAAAAAAATCTAGTACATAACCTTTGGATATAGGTCTGTTCCTTGAGGTGAAAGAAAAAAAAGGAAATCTGTTTCCTCTGAAGACTTGGTCGCAGGAGGTCGTTGAAATTGCATGTTTACGTGTTTGTGCTACATATGCATTTATTCATAGTAAAAATCTTAACAAATCTTCTCCGAAACCACCGTCAGATTTCAGCAATATTTGGCAGGAAGAGTCCTTAGGTGACCATTTATCAAGTTTGTTCAAATTGTGTTGATATCTCAAATAAACTGGTGGCCAGGGGTGGGGCTTATTTTCCTTTTATGTCTATATAGGAAACTTAGAAAATCTTTTTCTCTAAAACAACTGGTCAGATTCTATCAATATTTGGCAGTATAAGTCCTTAGGTGACTCTCTATCAAGTTTGTTTATTGCTTGCCCAATTTCATTGATACTAATTCTTAGCTCACCTTTAGACATTAATTTTTGTTAAATCCGTGTTTCCCAGGTGGGTGATTCAGGGCTTGTTGTTCTCATTAACCCACTAAAACTTGACAGCTGCTAATGATAAATAGCACATGTACATGAAAGTGCTAAGAAATGGGGTTTGCATGGGTCAACTAAATCATGTACCAGGTAGGTACTGTTAAAGTGCCATTGTTGATGCACAAATTTGTTAATGTTTAATTCTTATTCTGCATTTTAACAAATAAATCACTGTGGCAGACAATAGTAACATGAACCCACTTGTTAAATTGAAATGTTGTAAGGTGTAAATGCTTTGATTTTGTTATACATACCTGTTTGAAAATGTGAGTGTCATCACCTTTGAGTTGGAAGGGTCTCGTCTGATAGAGAAGCGCCTTGTTGAATATGGTTTTTATTTCCTTTTTTTAATGATAAACATTGCTTAGTTTTGTGCTTTTTTAAAATGAATTTGTTGTCGTGAATTCTGTCATTGTATGCATTAACTCGTTTATACCTGCACGAATTCTGCAGCAGAAGACATTGAAACAATAATATCAAACTGCAGTTAACATGTTTTATATGTTGTTTTACAAATCATTTAACCTGGAAACATTGTGACAATGGGATAAATTAGACATCAATTTCTCATATTGTCACAAGGTTTTCAGGCATTTTCTGCAGCAAAACAGTGTATAAATGCGTCTTCAGGTACCAAAGAGTTAAGCTTGGCATTTTGCATACATGTATGTTTTCTTTTCTATTATAGGTGAGAAACATAAGGAAGATTTATTAACCCTTATTGACATTTGAAAAGTTATATTTGTGTTCTGTGTGATTGGATTGTGACTATTTTGTGTGATATGTGACAACTAATTTAACCAGCTCCATCGAAAGAGATTTTGGACTCTTTAAAGAGATATAGTGACTCTTTGCTGGATATATTTTTAACAGCGATATTGTTTGACACATTCTTGTGGAGTGGTCATGGCGGTCAAGTTTGAGGGTGTTATATGAAATATAAAAGCATGGTTTCATTTTTATGCTCCCCCCAAAAAAATTGGGGGGAGCATATAGTCGCCACTACGTCTGTCCGTCCGTCCATCTGTGTATCCGTCCGTGTGTCCGTCCGTGCACAATTTTTGTCCGGGCTATTTCTCAGCAACTAATGACCGGAATTCAATGAAACTTTATGGGAAGCTTTACTACCAAGAGGAGATGTGCATATTATAAGCCGGTTCTGGTCGGATGATTTTTCACAGAGTTATGGCCCTTTAAAATTTTCCATTAACTGTACATATAGTGCAATTCTTGTCTGGGCTATTTCTACGCAACTAATGACCGGAATTCAATGAAACTTTATGGGAAGCTTCACTACCAAGAGGAGATGTGCATATTAGCAGCGGGTTCTGGTCAGATGATTTTTCACAGAGTTATGGTCCTTTGAAATTTTCCATTAACTGAACATATAGTGCAGTTCTTGTCCGGGCTATTTTTATAACTCTTAACTTCAATCTAACAATAATTTGTTAGACTTTTCCAAATTGAATCTTTTTTACAAAAAAAACAATTTGTAAAACTGCTTGCAATAAATCATTAATGCTCCCTAGTCTAGTAATGGTTTGCAACCCAGGGTTCATTGATATATGTGAATTGACGCCATGATATAACTAATAGATAGTTGAAACAATGTGAAACACAAACAAATAAAAGCAATATATTGCAGTTTTCTGGAAGAAAGGAAGCATTTTTGAAAAAGGAGGAATTACTTTTTCATATTTTAATCTTTTCCAAATATGTTTGCTTAAGGGTGAAGGAGAAATAAATTGTAATTAATTCCAAATTATTTATGAAATGTGCTTTCTTTTGCAGTTTCCTTGATGCCTCGCAAGAAGAACTGGAAAGTTTCGCAAGCAAGGAAGTATGTACGCTAGAGGCAGGCTCAAGTCAACAATTCAGACTCTAAATCATAGCCGCTGATTCAGAGGGCGTATCTCATAGATCAGATGGCGGGCTTGCCCACCCACACAAACCATCTGATGCTCAGGGCGTATCTTTGAAATCAGACGGCGGGCTTGCCCGGCCCCATAAGCCGTCTGATGCTTTTGATGTTTTGAGCGTTTCTGAGATGTGTCTGAACTCTTTAATTGATTTGAAAATGCATTTGTCTGATCAGTACAACAAAGAAACCAAAACAGGTTCCATTACAGAAGAGGAAAATGAGAATGTTATCCCAGAGGTATCACATCCACCTATCAATACAGTCACGCAAACAGGTGTTGAGTTTTTAACTGGATTAGATTTTTCTGAAAGTTATTTAATACATGGAGATATGGACTCATATGGAGCAAAAGAACAGAACTACATGCACAATAGAAATGTTTTAGAAACATTTAAGAAACATACAGTCATCTTTGGATCATTTCATCAGGCCGATAACAATTTTAGTATTGAGTCTAGAGGAAAACAGTGTACTGCCAATGCCCTTTGTTCTTTGATTTATGCAAATATTGCACAACTCTCCTCAAAACAAAATTTCGATGACGTTCTTATTGATGGTGATTGTTTGTATAAGACAATTATAACAGGACTGAAAGAGAAGGGAGAGTTCAAAAGTGCCCTCTTGAATTTTGATGTGATTCCAGCTGTTGTGAAAATTTTAAACAAAAGTGTTCATATTGAGAAATGTGAAGTGTTATCTGGAGTTTGCATTCAACAAGCTACTGCAGAATTGCCATCATTGCATCGGTCTCTTCAATCAGGATTTCAGAAATCACCATACTTACTTGTGATGATTGGTTCAGTATGTTTTGCTGTATTTAAAAGTGAAAAATCTTTATTACTTATTTGACTCACATTCACATAGTCCATCTGGATTGTCAGATATTGATGGAAAGTCAGTGTTAATTTCTTTTGGTTCCTTTACTGATCTGATAACATTCATGTAGGCCTTATACAAAAGTATGCTTATTGACTTAAATGGACAATTTGATTTATTGCCTGTTACATTTCTTGTAAACAAATGAATCAAAGAACTAGTATTTCATGTCCTGATGTTGCCGACACATCAACATGTCAAGATTATTCATCTGTACGATTACAAACTTATTTCCATGATAAGTTTTCAAAACAGAGAAGGAAACGGGACTTCTGCAAACAGCAAGAGATGGAATCTATGGAAACGGTCGAATGCAAAATACGAAAAAGAAATGATTATATGAAAACGTATATGCAGTCAAGACGATTAAGTCATCAACAGCAGTTGACAGATAGATTGTTGACAAAAAAGTGTATGACAAAATTAAGGCAGGAGTCTGTAAGACAAGAGAAAGAGCGCTCTTTGTCCTAAGAATCAATGAGAAAAGCAATGCAGAAGCCTGAAAGACCAGAGAAAGAGCGGCTTATGACCAAAGAATCAATGAAAAAAGCAAGGCAGGTGCCTGAAAGACCAGAGAAAGAGCGCTCTTTGACCAAATAATCAATAGGAAAAGCAAGGCAGAATCCTGAAAGACAAGAGAAAGAGCGGCTTATGACCAAAGAATCAATGAGAAAAGCAAGGCAGGTGTCTGGAAGACCAGAGAAAGAGCGCTCTATGACCAAAAACTCAATGAGGAAAGCAAGGCCGAATCCTGAAAGATCAGAGAAAAAGCGGCTTATGATCAAAGAATCAATGAGAAAAGCAAGACAGGTGCCTGGAAGACCAGAGAAAGAGCGTTCTATAACCAACGAATGAATGAGGAAATGTAGGCTTATTCCCGTATATAGAGATAAAGATAAACAAAAAAAAACTGTTATCTATGAAGAAACGTCGAAAAAGTGAATTGTATCGTGTTGGAGAAAGACTGAAAAAACAGTCCAGACGTGTAGATTTAGCTTGTAATTCTCAAGAAAAACTTCATAATAAAAAATTATCGGAAAAGCAAAAAAGCATTGTTATATGTTCACTTGAAAGAGAAATAACACTTGGGAATAACATAAGCAGTTGTGTAAACAAATTTAAAAGAATTATTGCTGAAAGTCCTGTTTTTGTCTGCACATGCTGTCATCAAACTTGGTTTAAGCATTCTGTAATGAAAACAAACACACTCAATGGGAAAATATCTGCATCGGTAATGAAAGAATTCTTTACAGGTCATTTATCATTTGACAATTGTCAATGGGTCTGCAATACTTGTATTACATATGTAAAAAAGAGCAACGTTCCATGTATGTCTGTCAAGAATAAGAATGCATTCCCGTTAAAACCAAAAGAACTTCAACTGTACCAGCTTGAAGAAAGATTAGTTTCTTTAAGGATTCCATTCATGCAGATCAGAGAGTTGCCAAGAGGAGGCCAATTGTCTATTAAAGGAAATATTGTAAATGTACCAGTGGATATCCAACATGTGATACAAAGCTTACCAAGAACTTTTGACAGATATTTAACAATTCCTGTGAAGCTGAACAAAAATGTGATTTCACTGAAAACGTAAGACCCTTACATGTTATCAGCGCACTGCATTTGTTGATTAGCCATAGTGATATGTATAAAAATTCTGGTGTTGCAATTGATGACGGTTGGGCAAACACGTTAACATCAAATTGCAGTGAGACTGTCAGGGAGTTCCTTGCAACAGAGTTTAATGAAGAAATCGCATCAGGAACTCAAGAAAATGAAGGCTTGAATTATGATTCCGATCATTTTAGTGAAATTGATGAAACTGAAAATATTGTTAGTTATAGTGATACATTGCTTGATTCTGCAGATCTCTCAAATGATAATGTATAGACATTTGGAGAAGGTCAGACACCTTTGAGCTTGTATCAAGATAAGGATGCCGAGTATATGTCATTTCCTACAGTATTTTGTGGACAGTCAAGAGCAGCAAATAAAGAAAGAGACGTTCCCATACATAACAGTGACATTTGAAAACTTGAACTAAGACATATTGATCGAAGAGTATCATTAAATGTTCCCAATATATTTTTCAAGTTGAAAAAGGTTCAGTTAAAACAGGTTTCTGATAAGGTTCACCTTGCTCTGAGGAGATGTAAAACAAAGGGAACGCAATTAACAGCTTCAGAAATGCTTGATAGTAATTGTACTAACAAAATGGTAAGACTGGATGTGGTTTACTATATTTTCCGAAGCTTAAGGAACTCCCCACCATATTTTGATGCTAAAAAAAAGATGTGTTTTCAATGATCAGGCAACTGGGATTACCAACATGGTTTATGTCTCTTTCTTCAGCAGATACCCGGTGGCATGATTTACTGAATATACTGTCAAAACTTAACAACGGGAAAACATTATCTCATGATGATATTGAGGCTATGTCTTGGACAGACAAAACTTAACTTGTACAAAAAGACCCAGTTACTTGTGTACGATATTTTGAAAATCGTGTTCAACAACTTATCAACAGAGTTCTAAAAAGCCATCATGAACCTCTCAGAAAAATTGCTGACTTCTTTTATCGGGTTGAATTCCAACAGAGAGGATCACCTCATATACATATGCTGGTATGGATTGAGCATGCTCCTCAATACAAGACACATTCAGTCGAAGAAGTGACAACATTTATTGATACATATGTATCTTGTCAAAAAGATGACGATGAAGAACTTGTGAACTTACAGATCCACAAACATTCTAAATCATGTAGGAAACAACAAAAAACTATTTGCAGATTTCGTTTCCCTATTACACCCATGAAACAAACTACTAATCTCGAGCCTTTGGATGAGTCATCTGACATGAAACAGCTGAATGACATATTTGGTAAAATTCAGAAAGAATTATATGAAGTGAAATACAATTGTACCTTTGAAGAGTTCTTATCTCTTGTTTGAGTGGATGAACAGAAATACCTTCAAGCAGTACGAAGTTCTTTGAAATCTCCCAAGGTTTTTTTTTAAGAGGAATGTACAAGAAGCCAGAGTAAATGCATACATGAAACTTATTTTAATTGCATGGGGAGCAAATCATGACTTTCACTTTGTCTTGGATCCTTATGCATGTGCAGTTTACATTGTCTCTTATATAAGCTCAAAGAGTATGAGCATACTGATGGATGAAGCGTGTAAAGAAGCCAGGCGGGGAAATATGGAACCCAGACAGCAAGTCAGACACATTGGAAACAAATTCCTTAACAGTGTTAAAGTCAGTGCACAGTAATCTTGTTATTTGCTTTTACAATTTCCTCTTGCAAAAACAACAAGGGAAGTTGCATTTATAAAAACATCACCACCTACAATTTTGTTGAAATCAAATGACGCTTTATAAATCCTACCGGGTAGTTCTACAGACATTGAGGCAGACAATATCATTAAAAGATATTTAAAAAGACCAAAGTCTCTTGAAAATTGGTGTTTAGCAGATTATGTTTCCCAACTTGAAATTAAACATACAGATATTAAAAGTACTTGTACTGAATATGATGCTGAAAACTATCATGAGACAGGAGTTGATCGAAATGAACATGAGGATACACATTTGCAAGATGTAAACGAAGTCAGTAGAGATACTAATGGCCAGAATTTCCTTAGTAACTCACTTCCAGGCAGAAGAATTGAACTTAAAGGTGGTTTTACCATAATTTAAAGAAAACGAAAGAAGGCCATTAGGTATGTGTGCTTTTAAAAACAATGACAGTGAAAATTTCTACAGGGAAAGACTTATGTTGTTTACACCATGGAGAAAAGATGAATCAGATTTGATATGTGGCTTTGACTCATTTCATGCAAAATATATGTCTCTTAAACATTTCATAGAGATGAAGGCAAGAGAATATGAAAAAATGCTGAAGAACTTGATGAAGCTTTTGAAATGGCCCAAAATGATGAAAATAATTTTGATAACTTAGCACCTGGAACGGAGCAGATTAATCAAGACGATGTAGAAGCGGGTAATAAAGACAGTGAATGCTTCATATATTTTAACCCAGATAGGCCAGAAACTCAAACGCAATCTGATATTGCGCAAGATCTTGGGCTTTCAGTTGCCTCTGTAGACATTAGTACTCGCAAAAATATTTGCCTGATTTAAAGAACAGAGAACTTATAAAATCCTTAAATGTTAAACAAAGAGAGTTTTTTACACAAGTTCTTCAGACTGTTAAAATCAATAAGGACAACTGCAAGTGTTTTGTCAGGTGGTGCAGGAGTGGGGAAATTTGTATTAGTAACTTCATTGTTTGAAGCATTACAGCGGTGTTTGACTTCAGACCCTGGCGATGATCTAAAAAACTGTAAAGTTCTCCTGTGTGCTCCAACTGGAAAAGCTGCTTTTCACATAAGTGGCGTAACTCTTCATTCTGCATTCAGAATTCCAGCAAGTCAAGGATATAATTGTACCCCATTGAGTAGTGACATCTTAAACACTCTGAGAAATAAATACAGGCATCTTGCAATTGTCATGATAGATGAAGTTTCAATGGTAGGAAACAATATGCTCAAACTGGTTAATGAAAGACTGAAGCAAATTAAAGGTAGTGTTTTACCATTTGGTGGAGTACACATGATTTACATTGGTGACCTTTTCCAGTTGAAACCTGTCATGGATGGTTGGATTTGTGAGAATTTGAAAACAAACTTTAGGCCATTAGCAACAAATCTATGGAAGGATGCTGTTGAAATGCATGAACTTGAAGAGGTTATGCGACAGAAAAATGATAAACAATTTGCAGAACTACTTAATAGACTTCGAGAGGGAAAACATACACAAGGTGACACGGATGTGCTAAAAAGCAGACTGAAAAATACCTCAAATTCTAAATATCCAGAGATAGCTGTGCATTTGTTTAACACAAATGAACGTGTATATGCTTTTAATGCAAACCTTTACCAGGGTACAAACAGTTCAAAAGTTTCTATCTCTGCCTTTGATTAAGTCATCAGTGATGATTCTCCAGCAGTTAAAGAGCAACATGTTTCCAGAATACCTAATGATTCAACACACACAGCTGGGTTGTGAAAAACAGTGGGGATAGCTGAAGGCATAACTTATGACCTGTGTCTTAATCTAGATGTAGACGATGGTTTAGTCAATGGATCGTCATGTGTAGTTACAAAGATTGATTACAAACAACAAAATACTACAAGACCAATAATATGGGTTGTGTTCAACAATAATGAGATTGGTGTAATGTGGCGTGCCAAGTATCATCATGTATATGATAGATCTGTAGATCCATCTTGGACTCCTATATTTGACTAAAAAAGAAGCTTTCTGTACCTTAGAAAGATATTTTTGAGGGTACAAATTCAATTAAGTTAGTCAACGGCGAAGACTGTTCACTAGTCGCAAGGAGACACACTAAGTGAAGTTATCATTGACATGACTGGAAATCGAAAGTTTCCTCATGCATATTATGTTGCTATAAGTAGAGCAAAAACTCTAAAAGGGCTGCATATTTTAGAACTTGATGAAACTTAAATTTCAGTTTAAGAAAAAAGTCAAAAAAAAATGACTCATTTGCGCGAAAACAAAAAAATGCAGTTGTGCTTCACACCTGTTTACTGCTTGAATCAAACACATTTAACTTGTTTGTTCCAAAACATCAGGTCTCTTAGAAGTCATAAGGATGAGTTCTTCGCTGATCCATATGTTCAAGCATCATCTATACTATGCTTAGTAGAAACATGGCTTACACATACTGATTTAGAAAAAAAGTATCAGCAAACAGGCTATCAGATGTTCAGAGCAGATGGTTTACAAGTTGGTAATACTCGTCCTCCCAGAGGTGTTCATGTGTATGTGAAAGATGACATTTTAGTCACAAACTCTTATTCTGTTACCACAAAAGACATAGAAATGGTCGTCACAACTGTTCTGTTTAACAAACAAAGTACCAATGTTGTTGCCCTATATAACTCACCAAATTCTTCAGTAGAACACCTCAAAACATTTCTATTTACGAATCTTGCACACAAGCAGGAAGAATGTCTCATAATACAAGGTGATCTAAATATTAACTTGTACACAAATGAAGATGTGTCAAACTATATGCTAAACACATTTGGCTGCAAACAGCTTGTGCAAAAACCTACACATTCATCTGGATCATTGATAGATCACGTTTATACAAACATGAAACTTGGTTGTTCTGATGTTATAGATAGTGTTTGATCAGACCATTGTATGGTATATGCTGCATTTCCTTATACAGAATAAAACAGCCTCTATTGTCTTTAAAAATAAATTGTATATGTTAAAACTAGTCAAGCTGAAACTGAAATATTAAAATTGAAGATAGAGTATAAGACTTGCTGTGGGCAGAACTTTTTGCTTTAAATGGGATCAACAGTAATCTGATTTTTTTTTATCTGTAGTACAGGTCAATTTGTTATCTCCCTTTTCAAATGATACACATTTATTTTTGTGGGAATTCTGTCCTCTGTCCAGTGTGCATTCACCCAGGCAGTCTGATGCAATAGTTGTCCAATCAGATTCATAAATGTCTACGATGCAAGATTCACATTGGTCATTCAATGGAACTGTTTGATTTCAATATGAATTAACTGACCCTGCTTGCATTTGCCACGACCGTCTAGTGGACGTAACTCCATTAATTGTGGTCAACTTTTATTCCAACCTGGTGAGTTAAAATAGTGTTCATATTGATGGAATGTTTTATTGTATTGTGTTATGAAATGTGTGCTTATTACTTTGATATGAATTTCTTTCGTATTTTATAATATTACATGTTTTGCTCTGTTTGTATAATTGTTGTTCTTTTCTTTGTACAGGTCCTTCTGTCATTTCTCTATCTGTCTACGTCATCAATAAATGGATTAAATTCATCAATGGACTTTGTGTGCCATGTGTCCCCACCCCACACCCACTACAAATGGCGCAAGTCACATGCTTGAGTACATTTCAACCCATGCACATTGCACGCTTTTTTCGCATAAAAAACAGTGGAGCGATACAGGGCCATCATGGCCCTCTTGTTATTATAGCAAATCCATTTTGACTGAGCAGTTCTATTTTCATAGTTTTTTTATCTAATCGATGTTAAATAGTCTTATTATTTGCAAATTTCTCCTGAAACATACCCTAACAAGTGAACATAGCATAAGTCATTGAATTAATTTCCAAAAACAAATCTTAAGACATTAAAACCTCCATTTTTAGCGAAATCGCTGATCGATAATAATGTAGAAATAACAAGAGCAAGGGCACTGTGTTTTGTAGTTAAGCAACTAAAACTTAAATTGTGGAAAATATATAATACAAATCAAAATGTTTTTAAAATGTCAGCTCGAAAACACACGTCAATAATCAAGATTATTCAAGAAAAATCACAGTCGGATTCGGAGCGAGAACATTATTTTTATACAATGAAAGGATGATCCTACAATGATTGCAATAGACTGGACTGAGCATGTTATTGAGAGAATTGCTTGATCGACAAAGGCGGTCGACTTGTTATTGCGTAACATAACATTACATATTAAAGAATGAACTTTGGTAATCCAGTAAAAATTTCAATTATTCTAAAGTTGTTTTGCCTATGCTAATACAGGTCAAACATTCATTTCCAACCGACTTCATTACACATTAACTTAACATAAATTGCGAAAGGCAAAAAAATAAACGCGTACTATGGTTTCGTCTGTGTGCAAATACTTTATACGATAAAATTAGAGATTCCGGCGGCATTGTTTGAATGTGATGTTTTGTTATGCATGGTCTTATGTTTCAATGTATAATTCATTTAAATGTTGCTTACAATTGCATTAACATTCGTCCGGCTGTATTAAATATTTCACTGCGACCTTAGATAAGTCCCTTTAATATTAAAATTCATCATTTTAGGATAAGTCCTCTTTTGATCGCTTGCAATAAAACTACTTCATTATATTTTTATACGTTATGCATTTATATTTTAATAATTGTTCAACAAGTGAACTTGTAAGACTAGTTTTTGAATTATCTACAAAAGCTCTGTTCGCAGTCAAGCATACAATATTAGCGAAGGTGTTTAGTGGATTACACGTCGAAAATTGCAATCCTTCTAAATTGGATCACGTTATTTCCAAAATTAGGGATGTTTAGTATATTTATTTCTATATTTATATTATTTCCTTTAAGCAAACATCGCATACCCTGATGAGACGCCGCATTATGCGGCGTCCGCATTATGCGGCGTCTCATCTGGGTCTACGCTTTTTGCCATGTCCTTTTTTTCTAGACTCTAGGCATAAATGGGTTAAGTGGTTTGTGCATCAAAACATAGCAGCCACTTACATATCCGAACCAATGGTTAGGTTAATAGATTAAGTAGCAGGTATATTTTTTCGAATGGCATTGCTTCCAAATTTTCTTTTACAAAATATGATTCGATAACCAAGCTTAGTCAGAAAAAAAGAACAAAGATAACATTGTCCTAAAAACAAAAATATTGATTCTCCAAATATTTGTAATAAACAGTACATATATGTTTAGTGAGAAAATAGCGTGATCGACGGATCGTGATAATGTGTTTTCGTGCATGATATAGCTGTTAATATTTCAGGTTGTACAGTGAAAGAATTCGGTCATACAGCAAAATTGAATGAGTCAAACATCAATTTCAAACATACAAAACAATGTATTAGAATTGCGTGCGTTCAATTTTTCATAAAAATGTAAAGTATGATTAATGATTATAATAAGTTAAATAATAATCACTATTTATTGATACAAATTCATTTTCCATTGCTTACAATAATCAAAACAACTTCATTATAATCTGATAATTATATATTTAGACGTAAAATAACGTTCAACAGATGTAACAATATTATAATTGAATTCACTTCTGAAAAAACCCATTTGTATTCAAGCCTCTAATATAAGTAAAACTTGATTAACTACAATAATCAAGAGAACCCAAGAGAATACTGAGTCGGAAGATAAAAGATAACGTTATCTTAATACAACCAATCCTGATTCCACAACTCGTATGAATCGATTGCACAGATTGGGTGAATGAGATCATTGCGTGATCGACATAAATGAATAACATGTTTTCTCGCATGACATAACCATAACGATTTTAGCTGTTCTTTTGGCAACATATTCAATAGCATTACAGTATGTGCTATGGTGTTATGCATATTTTCGCTGAGGTCAAGAAGTCCATTTGACTCCAAATTCATTTAAAGCTGGCATGGTTTCAAGTGAAAATAACGAGCATGTTTGTCCGTATTGTACATCCATTTGTTCATGACACATGCATAAACACTTGATAAGAAAGACAGAGCTGGACGTTTGGTATTACATAATACTAAATATATTAATATTTATATTTGGCGTCAATAAAAACGGGCTAACTCTACCCAAAAAATCATCATGTGTGACACTTAGCTGATATTGTATCATTTCAATGCATACTCCCCTACCCATTAGACCAATAAAGAACGTGTTTGCATTCTTTGCAATGAACAGGCGTCACTTTTTAATTCGGACAATAGAACTCGCTAATATGAACGGAATTTTCTCTATTGATAATGCTATAATCTGACAGCTTGTAGAGTTATAAAAAAACAAATTCAAATTTCTTCTGAAAATTACTGAACTGACAAGTGTGTCGAAACCAATTACTGTTTCGAAGTCTGAATGTTACAAAATGCGAATATCTTATCGGTATGATTACATAATACAAACTAATGCCAGAAATGCTACTGTGAAATATGAGAAATGACAAATAAGCCATGATGTTTGAACTGGGTTGCAATATTACTCGATATAATGAATATTCAAAAGTGTGGTAGACTGTATGACTTAACATTGGTTAAAATATATATTGGCAACTAAATCTCTTTCTCTCATTATATCTATAAATATATATAAATAAAATATAATTTTAACAAAAAATAATAATAAATTAAATAAATAAATATATATATATTTTCTATTTTTTCTCGAGACATTTCAACGTGCAGCATAACAATGACACCAAAAGATAATAATCCGATTGCTGCGTTTAAACGAGCCGTGAGACCATATAACGCCTTATTATTTTTGTTAAGTTTAAAGTATTAATGTAAATTAAACGAATTATTTATTACGGCCGATTAAAGACGCCCGCCTCAGCTCTGCCTTATTTATGAAATATAATTATATATTATGTTAGATATTCATGGTTAACAAATTTCGTTGTGCAACTTATGTTTCAGTATTAAGAAGTACTCGATAAGATGCCCGGTCGGAAATTGAAAGATAACGTTATCAAAATAAAAAAAGCGTCTACTCCACATGAATTCTACAACAAATTGGAATAGACTGTTTGATAGGTTCGATGGGATCATAGCTTGATAGCTTGATTGACATGAGATGGCAACGTATTTACTTGCATGTCATATTTGTTAAGATTTCTGATTGTATTGTTGCGAAATTCAAGGATCTCCAAGCACTCATATAAATAGTGTTTGGTGCATTCAAAGATATAAGGAATCATATATTTCGCAGCATCTTAAATCAAAGAAACACATTATCTGAATGGATGAACTGTATTTGCGTTTAAACTAAGAAACATCAATCACTGTGTGTGTATAACTTTCTGCCTTTTTCACAAAGAGAATTTAATTGATTGTTTTTGGTTATTTAGGGGGAATTTGTTATTTACAGTTAATTATTGTATGCCTTAATTCTGTGTTCAGGAAGCGTAAGGGCAATGACTATCAAGTGTTAATCTTAATACAGACTTTACGCATGATAATTTTCACGGGCGAGCCGATTCAACCATTTTTCAACGTTGTTGAAATTGCAATAATGCACAGCATTCAAACTTGCACCCATAATCGTTTCATTAAATGATAAACATCTAAATCGTATCGAAAACAGATGAAATGGTACGATTCATATTGACACTAGATACAATCGGAAATGTTTTGCGAAATAAGCATTGCAATTGCATATATTTGATGATAAACTAAATGATCTTTTAAGATGATGGCAAAAACAAAATATATTATTTGAATTGTGTTTCTGTTATTCTTTATTTATTTGGTTTGCATGTTTAAGTTAGGATGAATTTTAATTATTAATAAAATAGTTTGATGGGATTTTCAACGGTAGAATGTTTCTCCAGAATACAGACTCATTCCCATGGCTGGGACATTTGGTTTTTCTTCTCAAAATAATATTTTATGACGGAGCTTTTTTAATCAAATAGCGCCTATTAGAAACAATGGAAAATATACAAAATATAAACATCAACAAATTATCAGCAACTTTATAAAAATTTCCGCAAACGCTTAAAGATACAAAAATACTCAAATCAACGATTACTTCGCAAAATGTAGCGAAAGCCAGACATTTCAATGCTAGATGCGGTATGGTAACATAGATCTAATGAGATAAAATTACGTCGTGTTTTCGAAGCTGCCCGAAGCAAATCTCGCGTTCGCTCGTAAATGTTCGGATATATTAGCCGGAAAATCAGATGGAATAAACATGTATTGTGACACAAAAATAATAACGAGCATTTTGTCTCGCGTTGAATTTTTTTTACCAGACCACATCTAGCGTTCAAAATTTGGCTATTGCTACAAGAAACATTGATTTTGTATGTGTTAACTTTGTTTTTCGAAATGCGAAAAGTTGTAATGCATATTCGTTGATTTTGCGTGTTAATGGTCTTTTAAAATGACAACTTATTACTGACGTGCTGTGTAACTTTTGTTTAACGCCATGCACATTAAATTCTACTAGGCTCTAAAATAACATGCGGAGCTAGGCCATCATATATCTGTGTTGTTTTCGGGCCAACCATACAACGCTGTTACACTGATATTGCTGGACTTTAAAACCTTTGTCGTTCGCTGACCATTGCATAAAATAATGTGTTACATTCTCTCGCATAATTGTGTTCGCAATAATGCCTGCCCTGTGGGTACGTCAGTGTGGCCGGAGACTAATTAGGTTGTTGACAGTAGATGCACGCTTGCAACTGGCTTCAGTACGTTTTAATTATAGATCGTGACCAGATTACATGGTAAATTTATGTTGTTGCCGTGTATGTACACTTGCCAGATGGTAAATACGCCAGTATATGCAAGGTCAAAGAAGTAGTCTGATCCATCATGTTGACATGTTTATGTTACTATGCATGTTTATAAGCAATGCTTATTTGGGCACTAAAACAATAAGGATTTAACCCATAGGAGAGACGCTAGAGGTTTATCTTCAGGACCCCAGGTGGGGTGAGGTCCTGTCTGGGTGATTTACACAGATTTTGTCATGTTTTGGAAACGTTATTAGTTACTTGGGGAATTACATGGCCTTTGAAATATTGCATTAACAACTAATTTAAAGAATTATATGGACTTGGAAACATTATGTTAACAACTGTATAAAGAGCAAAGAACAATTCATTGAGTTTATTTATGTATGTGTTGTTACGGTACAATTCAATAAATGCACTTAATTGTTTTAAAGAACAGCATGGAATATGAACGTTTAATTAAAAAACTAATTGGTTTTATCATTTCCAATGTTTTTATGTAATTATTACAACTTTGACAAAATAATATCATGAAATTTACTGACGGACCCTTGAAGATTATATTCAGTCAATTCAAAAGAACACATTTGTTAAAGTTTGTATGAGTTTAGATCGGCGAAATTTTACGGCGATGATTTATAACGGCTTTCAATAACCGAGTATTAATTATTTGTGTGTTGAATTATTATTCAGCATTAACTGTTGTATATTAATGATGTGCTTGTTTGTATATTGGTTGAGGGCGAACAATACAAAACACCGTTTTGTTGCAAAAGCTGTCCATTCACCCATGGCTGGGACATTTGGTTTTTCTTCTCAAAATAATATGTTATGACGGAGCTTTTTTAATCAAATAGCGCCTATAAGAAACAATGGAAAATATACAAAATATAAACATCAACAAATTATCAGCAACTTTATAAAAATTTCCGCAAACGCTTAAAGATACAAAACTACTCAAATCAACGAATACTTCGAAAAATGTAGCGAAATCCAGACATTTCAATGCTAGATGCGGTATGGTAACATAGATCTTATGAGATAAAATAAGAACTACGTCGTGTTTCCGAAGCTGCCCGAAGCAAATCTCGCGTTCGCTCGTAAATGTTCGGATATATTAGCCGGAAAAATCAGATGGAATAAACATGTGTTGTGACACAAAAATAATAACGAGCATTTTGTCTCAAGTTGAATCTATGTTACCAGATCACATCTAGCGTTCAAAGTTTGGCTATTGCTAAAAGAAACATTGATTTTGTATGTGTTAACTTTGTTTTTCGAAAAGCGAAAAGGTGTCATGCATATTCGTTGATTTTGCGTGTTAATGGGCTTTTAAAATGACAACCTATTACTGACGTACTGTGAAACTTTAGTTTAACGTCATGCACATTAAATTCTACTAGGCTCTTAAATAACATGCGGAGCCAGGACATCATATATCTGTGTTGTTTTCGGGCCAACCATACAACGCTGTTACACCGATATTGCTGGACTTTAAAACCTTTGTCGTTCGCTGACCATTGCATAAAATAATGTGTTACATTCTGTCACCTAATTCGCAATAATGCCTGCCCTGTGGGTACGTCAGTGTGGCCGAAGACTTATTAGTTTGTTGACAGTAGATGCACGCTTGCAACTGGCTTCAGTAAGTTTTAATTATAGATCGTGACCAGATTACATGGTAAATTTATGTTATTGCCGTGTATGTACACTTGCCAGATGGTAAATACGCCAGTATATTCAAGGTCAAAGAAGTAGTCTGATCCATCATGTTGACATGTTTATGTAACTATGCATGTTTATAAGCAATGCTTATTTGGGCACTAAAACAATAAGGATTTAACCCATAGGAGAGACGCTAGAGGTTTATCTTCAGGACCCCAGGTGGGGTGAGGTCCTGTGTGGGTGATTTACACAGATTTTGTCATGTTTTGGAAACGTTATTAGTTACTTGGGGAATTTCATGGGCTTTGAAATATTGCATTAACAACTAATTTAAAGAATTATATGGACTTGGAAACATTATGTTAACAACTGAATAAAGAGCAAAGAACAATTCATTGAGTTTATTGATGTATGTGTTGTTACGGTACAATTCAATACATGCACTGAATTGTTTTGCTTTAAAGAACTGCATGTAATATGAACGTCATTCAATAACCGAGTATTAATTATTTGTGTGTTGAATTATTATTCAGCATTAACTGTTGTTTATTAAGGTTGTGTTTGTTTGTATATTGGTTTAGGGCGAACAATACAAAACACCGTTTTGTTGCAAAAGCTGTCCATTTACCATGAGTTTGTGAACAAATGTAATACGTTAGCGCGACTTGCAGGTAGATCAGCGACAGATGGCTGATTGATGTTCATTTTGAGTCTTTAAAAAGATATAAGCGAAAAAACTAAAGAAAAAAGATTGGCAATGTGCATTATTGTAAAGCCTGAACCTCTGAATTTGCCACTAACATCGTATAGCAGTCATCAACATAAATTGTTCAAATCATGCAAATTGGGTCTAAACTGGCTTCGCCCCGTCGGCCACTGGATTAATATAGACGTATAGCGAATATGATATGTGAAACAACAAGGAAAAGAGTTAAACCATTTCACATATACCATCATAGTGTGGTCTTTTTCTATTTAAAAAAAAAAATACATGTCGCATTTGGCATGTGATATCAGTTTGTTGTTCTAGAAAAATATTGTACAAATCATGTCTCTAGGTTCGTAACTGGTCACGCCGCATTAAACATAGTAGCGATCTATGGCCAACAATAAGTTTGTTTTCTCTAAAATTTTAAGCCATTAAGAATGCGAGTTCAGCAAATAATTGAATTTGTATTGACCCAATTATGATTATAATTCGATGTGCAAGCGTACAAGTGAACATGTCGGTGTCGGCGCAGAAAAACTTAGTCATTATGAGTTGTACTGATTTGTACGAATTGTTTATATATGGAGCAATTATCAGTATAATAATGTCAATGTCAACTCTCTCTGGTCATAATCTTTAGTTTGTTATTAAATAGTGAGAGAATTAAATATTGATGTTTAAATCTTATAAACACACTGTATGTTTCGACACAATAGTTTCGGAAACTTAATTTAAACGGAGTATGGGATATAAAGTAATAAGACGTCCGTTTACTTGCTCTTGAGGCATATCTGTACTAATAAAAATCCGTAACGGCATATGCAGAAGAGAACGTTTGATACGAAATCAAAGCACTTATTAATGCAAAAAGATTTAGATTCCCCCAGAGATTGACGAAATCGACAGACATGTAGTGTCAATGGAATATATGTCTGATAAAACCAAAAGGCAATTACGTGAACTTGTTTTGTGAGTTACTATCTAATCGAGATTAAGCGACTTGAATGTAGGAGAAAGTTGTGTTGGGTAAACTTCTTTAATACATGTATTGGTATGGCGTCTTTGATTTCCTGCATAATAATGTTGGACAAATAAAACTCCAAAGGTTGTTTTTTTTCAGAGGAAAAGTTTTAATTTTCATTATTATTATGTCATGACTTATATTTTATATAGCGACACAATAACAATAATTAAATGCATAATCTTCTGCAAATAAGTATTCAATCACACTTATCAACCATTGTTAAAATTTACTAAATTTAAAATAATTGTTTACAAGTTCACATATTAAGAAATTACTAATAAGTATTCCTCCAAACCAATGCAAGTCACAGACATCATTCTTACTAGATTACAGTTCGGCACCCAATTAGTGTAACTCCAGTAATCTTTTTTTAAGGCAAGCTACCAATTGACTATACATTTCAGGACAATACATCCAACCGTTTGTACTGGTAGCATTACTGTGTATATTTCGTCAACAATGACACTTGTATCAGCATCACATGTATGCATAATACACATATTGTGATGGGTACAACAACAATAACCAATTATAGTGCATGTCATGAATTTGCCATTTTTGTAATCATACCATGTTTGGTCGGCAGTATTTAAGAAATACTGAACTATAAGTTTTATTCTAGCCTCCAGGTCGATTTATCACATACCGTGATTAATATTTAAAGTGACATAATAATATCTCGCACGACCTTTTAATATTTTACTTGTTCAAAAGAAAGATTGTCAGTAAATGGGGATATATAATCATGAGGTATTAAATATATTATCTTAGTTTGATAACAAAAATCACCAAGTTGTAATACAACACTGTATAAATTGATAGCACACATTGCTGATAGGGTTTCAAAAGTATGTTGCATTTAGCTTGATTAATGAATGTATATTATAGATTGAGACCAGATGTCGAAAACATACGGCAAGCAAGTACCAAGCCAAGAAATACAAAGTAAGTGAAACGTTATTATTTTTTTGTTTGAAAACTACTTTCTATACAATTATTTGGAACTTATGGTTGTTTTATTACTTAAATATGATTAGAAATTAGAAATATAAATATATATTAATGTGATAATTTGGGTTAACACTTCGATGTATACAATTGTTCGGAGGTCTACATAATTTGTTTAAATGATATCTGTATGATCAAACTTCGCCACGTCAAAGGGATAACACAGTTTGTAAGAACTTAAATAGTTAATAGTTTGACATGTTTATATTTTATAATCATTAAATATACACTTACTTATATTGTACGCATTTTAATTTAGCAATACAAATTTGAACAATGTTCGTTATATATGTTATAAACCAGATACTGTAACCACACAAACCTTCACTTTTTAATCGAAAGCTAAGTAGTTATTAACTTATAAGTTTTGATTTTGTTTAGTTTAAACATATTTATTTCGAACAATACTATATTTGCACAAGAGCAATGTATACACCATTTAAATACATGTTTGAAAAAGATTTTATTTTGAACTCCAGAACTGACACATTGTGTCGTTAAATAAATAAAATCATTTACGAAGTTCGGATGAATGCGGTCTCCTGTGAGAATTCATGTTTCTTTAGTTGAATCAGTCTGTCTGCCTATACCTCTAGAGTATTGTACGTGCCAGTTGTTTCACATTGTTGGTATGTCACGAATGTCATTTATAGTTTATTGTTAGAATGATTCAACATACTCTACTGGGGGAATTGTAAAGTTCTGGTACTTGAACAGATGTGCTTATTATAAAGGAATGTTAAGACTATGTATTGGGAATCAATGCCAACACAACGTTTACATATGATGACAAACAAAAATGAGTATTAGCATGATAATTAATGGTGTGTCACGCGAACTGATATTGTACACATGGTAATTTAGGAATTCATAATTTACAAATGTTTTTTGATATGCAAAATTATGTCGACATTAAACAAATGTTGGTGTTACGATAGTAGCCCTCTATAAAGAGGACTTTGTTCGTCAATAAGTTTTGTTTATTATAAGTACATATTCAAAACTTAAAACCAAGGATTCGGGTTCAACTCATTGAAAGAACGTTTATCAAACGTTCACGCGTTCGAGTGTTTAAATTGTGGAATTTATAACAAATAACTCTAACTGTGTTACCGACATACATAGAGAATAACAGGTTACTGTCCCATCGTTTTGTAATATATCAGGCGAAGCTTAGCTTGCCGAGCCGTTATTTTATTCGTGCCGAGCCTGATAAAATACAAAACGATGGGACAGTAACCTGTTTTTTTCTGTTTATCATACCACTTTTTCCTAAAAATCTGCAAAACAATCCATTTTTTTTTAATTAAATATGTACGATTCCCGATGATTTTGCTGATCCAACTTTTACACGGTGACATACATGTAGCAACGGCGTTCGAAAAGACGACACGAATAATCGCTTATTTTACACATCGTATAGAGAAATAAAAAGTTGTTTGAACTACGAATGGGAAGAGTTCGCCCGCTTCAATTATAAACGTCTTGAATCGGAGATCGGTAATGGACTGCAGCGACAAATTATATCGCAGAACATACTTCACCGAATAGTTTGGAGTTGTGTATTGAAATTTACATTTTGATGATATTGTCAATATTGACATAAGCGTGTTAAATCGTTTGTTTAAATAGAGGATTAGCATACAGTTATCATTTGTCTTGACTTTCTGTGCAACACTTGCGAGTGCAATGACTATATCGATATTTAAGATTAATTGTCGCATTGTCGCATTAATAAAAATAAAAACAAGTATCAGTAAGCTTAAACGTAGAAAATCTCAAGGTAAAGACGGGATCGGGGCGGAATTTAACATAAATACTAAACACGTTATAACTCCTATCTTAAACTACTTTTCAATAAGATTGTATCGTCCAGCAGCTTTCCTGATGCTTGGAGTGAACGTATTATCGTACCTTTATATAAATCGGGTTTGCGAAGTGATCCTTCAAATTACCGAGGTTTATCTTTAGTTGACGTTATGTACAAGATATTTGCAGGCATCATTAATAATAGATTAACCAGGTTTGCAAATGAATTAGATTTAATTGATGAGGCGCAAGCTGGGTTTAGAGCAGGATATTCGGTTACCGATAATATGTTTATTTTACAGAGCTTGGTGCAAAAATATATTTCTAAGCCTGGGGGTAGATTCTATGTGTTATATGTGAATTTTTTAAAGGCGTTCGATTCCTTGGTGCATCATAAGTTGTTTACATGCTTTATGCGTAAAGGAATCCAGAGCAACGTACTTAAAGTCTTGACCTCCATGTACTCTTAACTTAAAAGTTATGTACGCACGAGCCCCGGTGCTATTTCGAGCCCGTTTACTTGTAATATCGGCACTAGACAGGGCGACTTGTGCTCGTCGATTATTTTTATTTTATATATAAATGATCTGTGTTCATTTATTCGACAAAAGAGCGATACTGAAATATTTGTAACACACGATATCCCTGACATATATTGTATACTTTTTGCTGATGATATTGCAAATTGTGCAGATACTGCTGTACATCTTCAGTTGTAGAAAAATGCTATTGCAGAATTTTGTACCCTAAAGGGGCCTTTTCACAGATTTTGGCATTTTTTAACTTATTCATTAAATGCTTTATATTGATAATTGTAAACATTGGATCGTAAAAGCTCCAGTTAAAAATCAAGAATAAAATTAAAAAAAGGAAAAGAACATTGCCCGGAGCAGGTTTCGAACCAGTGACCCCTGGAGTCCTGCCAGAGTCCTGAAGTAAAAACGCTTTAGCCTACTGAGCTATTCCGCCGAGTACACATACTTGACGTATTTTATACGTTATATAAGCAATCTTCGTAGTTTCATAAAATTTAACGACAAAAACAGAACTCTCCAAATTATTCAATCGTTTCGCGTTGCAACGCTTTATAATTTTTAGGTTTTAAAATCGTCAAAAGATGCATATAATGGCTATATTAGACCATGGTAAATGTTCAGTATTACTGTTTCCTCACAAATATCATAACTAAAACGAAAAGTTGCGAATCTGAAACAACTTTTTTCAATTTTGTCAATTTACCAAAGCGTGAAAAGATCCCTTTAACAAGCATGAATTTAAATCTTAAAAAAACTGAGGTTATGGTATTTAGAAATGGGCGTCCATTACATCACTACGAGAAATGGTATTTCAATAATTGTCCAATAAATATAACGTCCGTCTATAAATATATGGGCATCCTATATACCCCAAAGTTATGCTGGTCGGCTGTAAAAACTAAATTAGCCGCTCAGGGGCGAAAAGCATTATTTGCCATTAAAGAATTCCAAATTCCGGTCGGATACTTCTACTGTACAGAGTTCTTTAAATTATTTGATGCCATGGTAACACCCATACTCACATTCGGATAAAAAATCTGGGGATTCACATATAGCGATTCAATAGAGCGTGCACAAATTGAAGCTTGCAAGTACTTTCTGGGCGTAAAAACTACGGTCAATAACTGTGTAGCTTTAGGAGAATGTGGTCGTTTACCAATGTACGTCATTTATCACTCAAAATGTATAAAATACTGGTGAACACTTCTCCAGATGCCTGATAGAAGATATCCAAAAAAGCTGTTATAAAATGTTACAGTCATTAGATGATATTGGAAGGCGAAATTGGGCTACGGATGTAAAGGAGCTTCTTTTTAAATATGGGTTCGGCTTTATTTTCCTCTCACAGGATGTTGGTGATATTGATTTATTCATGCTCCGTTTTAAACAACGCTTGACTGATTGTGCAACTCAAACCTGGCACGAAAATATAAATGACTCTTCAAGATGCGATACTTACAGACAATTTAAAAGTTTATTAAACACGGAACGATATTTAGACATAACAATGCCATTTCATTGCAGACAAGCGTTAGCGAGTTTTTGTTGTTCAAGACATAGGTTTCAAATAGAGTTAGGTAGACAATTAGGAATACCAAGAAATCTTAGAATATGTGCACATTGTCAATTAGAAAATGAATCTGTAAAAACAGAGGATGAATATCATGTATTTTTTGAATGCTCTAAATATGCTGACATTAGGCAAATCTATTTGTATAACTGGTATAATGGCAGGCAAACTGTTTCAAATTTCTTTGTTCTCTTAAAAAATGAAAATGAGTTTTTTATTAAAAAAAGCCTTTTATGATTACCATTTAAAACGTTTTTCATATTGAACGTAATACTTGTAGTGGAAGTATGTTTGTTCGTATTTGTAATTTTGTTTTCTCCATTCAATGATATTGTATATATATATATAGGTAGGGACAACTCTCTGTACTATATGTATATATATATTTTGTAAACATGATGTATTATGGGCCGGAGGCCTTTGTTTAAAATAAACTTTCTTAATTAAAAAAAAAAGAAAAATGAAGACGTCATTTATCTTCTGTAGTGCGGGCTGTGGTGATAAATAAACGTTTTTGTGATATATGTCTTTAAACTAGAATAAAATTAATATGTACGTTCTTGGTATCAAATTATTTGTTTTGTTGAACCTGATTCATGTTAATAGAAATGGTTGACTTTATTGCAAATCCCACGTAACTCAAAACATCGACTGATATAAGAACTTCCTGTTGACCATGATATAAAAAAAATATCAGGCAAAGTTATATCAGGCAGATAGCAATGCGGTGGTATGATAAATGGTATTGACAGTGTAAAAATTGCACGTGTTATGATGTATGATAGTGTTAAGATTATTCAAGTGCGAAAAAAGCACATTAAATAAAAAAGATCTACCTATATTAATCATTTTCTTAGTAGAAACTGATTCGTGCGTTATTTTTATAAACGGCATTCATAACAAGACTTTCGAAACGAACAAAACAGTTATACGCGTAACTAATCGATATCACGATAATCAATTGAATAAAGAAATGCAAACGCTTCTGAATGTTGAGCAGATATTAAATAAGGAATTCCGTTGAATATTGCTCTTTCATTATTTCATGAAGTTAAATAACTTAAATTGCATATACATATAACCTTTTGTCGGTTAAGCGATAATAAATGCAAGTGGGAAAATTGAACGCCTATCGAAATCGGTTCATTTGATAAATTTATGGATTTCAAATTGTCTGAAATTGGTTTACGATTACAGTTGCGTAGATCTATTTTAGGGGATTTCAATTTGTATACAGATAATACATGGTTGGTCAATTATAATTTTCTGTGATATCGGACGACACGTAAATATTGTGTGATGAACATTACAAATACGAATTAAACTAGATAAAGTAATTAACAATTATTTTAAAACACACACAATTGAGTTAGAAAATGATATAGAGTAAGCACACAAATTAAAATTAATGTATATAAATATATATTATTGAACGCAGAACGCAGACGGAAGTTCATTGTCCGGTCTCTATGGCAGGTGTCAATCTGTTAATTGAAAACACACAAAAACACATCATACAAAACGATGTTTAAACAAGACTATTGCCAAGCAATATATGTCCCCTACCGGCTCCACCATTGTCAGAATGTTTTGTTTATATATTTGTTGCCATAGCAACCATTATTTTTGACGTAGGAACAAATTGAATTGACGTGCATAATGTTCATATTGCCATCTATCCATGTGTTAAGTTTCATGAAAAAATATGAAGAACTTTTAAAGTTATCGCAGGATCCAGAAAAGTGTGAGAGACAGACAGACACACAACGCGAATACCATAAATCCCCTCCGGTGAAACCGGTAGGGGACAATTATCACAACCAGCCGATCCCACACAAATGAGTCTTATTTCACTTTAAGAAGCACATACACTCATTTGTTAAATGTTATACACAGTTGCGTTTATGATGTGAGTTTCTATTGGATAATTTGGGACAACGTTGAATTCAAAATCATTTTCGGACTTTATACAGAATAATCTCAATTTGTAGTAACGAAAATTTGATACATTGCATATCGTGTTCACAATATGATTATTGTTGTCATGCAGATAATCTGTGGATATTATAGATTTTTTCACGAAGCGTTTTATGAAATTCATATTATTGTGTTTTCTTTTCTTCCGATTTATTTTGCAGAATTAAAACTATTGATCTTTATCATTTAACTGACAGATAAGTCTGTAAACAGAAATTGACGTAACTGCGTTATAATATTCAGAGAAAGGTCAACGAAAATAAAAATTAGATGCTACACATGATATGTCAAGCTATGTTGTTATTTAAATTTAGTGGCTGATTACTTAAATATGTTTTGTTCCAATCATAAAGTTTTGTAACAGGTAATTTAATTATAAATAACGCACCTCTATTTCATTCTTTTTTTCAATAGTTGAGTAGTATTCGGACGTAGAAGACGGATATATTTTTAATCGACATAATGTATATGTTTTCTTTTTTCAGCTTGACAAATGTGGGGTACAATTGCGTTAAATAATGGCGTTGTTTACTTTTTGACGATGCTGCGAAGCAGCTCGTCTAAGTTATCATACCATGAAAAAATTCTTCACAATGTCGACCTATGTAAAAGACAGAGCCAGCCCGATTGAGATAGCTCGATTTTTTTAATCGGCATACCTCGCTGATTATCATTGATAAAGGTAAAGGAAGCTCAGCTATAAATAGGACAGCATTTTCTGTGAAAAAAAAAATATTTTGAAAACATAAATTTTAAATCAGTTATATTCAATCCATTTTATGTTTATAAATCAATGAAACAACTATGTATTTTCTGTATTGTATTTGACAATTGTCGTGATTTTGTAAATAAATTGCGAATGAAAACGTGTATAATTAACGTTTAACGCGATCGTAAGTGTAAAGAAAACGAATTATTTCGAACCTGCCATTTGTAAACGTTATAGCGAATATGGTATATAAACAACATAATAGCCGTACACTATCTATGAATCTCGCTTTTATGTGTGCTTTCTCATTTTTCATATTTAATAAACTTTTCAAACAGAAATTACAGAGCCACATCAGTGCACACACTATGTTTGTTGGATATTGTTTGCTGTTTTAAACACATATTAGGTCATATCGCGGAGATTTAGTCAACCTTACCATGTGTTCATGGGCGAACTCACGTATTCAAGTGCTCTTACGACTATGTGCTCATACCTACTTTCGGGAATCATCATAAAAGTATTGTCGTACTTAACGAACAAACATGTCTAAGCTTATTGAATCAGAGAAAAAACATTTATCAAAAGAGAAAAAGTTATATGTTCATACACATGGGCATGTGAAATCACATCCGAACACAATTATCATTAACTTAGGAAAGGAAACAACGAAATATAAAGTTTGGTATGATATACTTGTGAAATTAAAGAGCATGGTGTAATTAAAGAGCATGTCAAGTTTCGAATACCCGGTATATCTGCTGAAACATAATGTTATAAACCACCAATGTTTTACTGTAACAGAACGTTTTTTTTAGATAAGTGGTACAGAAAATACACGTCGAATATTTTTAAAAAGATATTTTTTGTTATATTTGATCAAGAATGTAACCCGCCTCCCAGATTCGCTGAATGGGTCAAGTTCCCCACGGGTACTACTTCCCCGTACCCCCAAATGTTTTTCGTACCCAAATTTATTTTCCTACCCAAATTTATTTTCCTACCAATTTTTTTCCTACCTATTTTTTTTTCGTAACCAAATTTTTCTTCGTACCCATTTTTTTGGCATAATTTTTGTACCCAAAATTTTGGTACACATTTTTTTCTAACCCAAAATGTTCGTACCCACATGCACAATTGTGGTGATGTAGATAAACTTAAATTGATGCTTTTATATCTATCCTTTTCAAAAGCATCGTCACACTAGTACTGTCAGTACTTGGATTAAGATGTGTCACTCTCTAACGGAAATAACAAATTGTATTTGGGATATACTTAAGAGTGAGTTCAATAGATTTTTTGTCTCTACTTTATGAATACATTACATTAAATTGTAAGAAGAAATTGTATGAACACAAGGGAAACAAAATTGTAAAATGTTATGGAAATTTAATTTATTTGTTTACTTGTGTCACATTATAAAATGTTAAATAGACCCCATTGTATGTTTTGGGTAAAAGTTGGTTTTCTCATTGTTTGGCGTGTATTGCATTTGTCAGGTGGTGTTCAACTGCGAATATAATGATGTTGTTTTCTGTACTAAAACACTTTATGTCCCAACTTTCAGAGGTGGGGGGAACAACATGCAGTCCCTGATGACCCATTAGGCAGAGTAGGCAACTACATTTGGGCCCCAAACTTGTAGGGGCCCCATGAGGACTTGAATATACAATGTCTTTTCATGGTATATTGTATATATATGCAAGCCTTGGCACAAATAACTTAAACGAGTTAAATCGCCAGTACACCAGCGTTCTAAAAGGATTTAGGCCGACTCGATGATTAATGTGTGGGCCCAAACAGATTCACTGCCTATGAGCCCCACGGTGCTTAATCCAGCAGTGGACACATGCAGCCCTTGACCGTTCGTTTTGACTCTTTGTCGGTATGTGTGTCGCGTAACAAGAACAGATATTTCATTCAGAGTACGCTTTAAAAATTTTATCCAGATAAATGCGATATCGTTCGCACCTGGTTATTATGGTTAAGCAATCATCGACATTACGGAGCGTAGAGGATTTTTTTAAAGTACATTGATAGAAAATGCAATGGTTTGTTGGCATAACGGCATCATAGCAGCCGACACTATTTATTTTGATTATTAATAGCACGTATAAGTGATATAAAAATAACACCAGTCAATTTTATAATAATGATGCAGACATTTATATTTGTTCGGAGATGGAAAAACACACAGACTGGCGGCTGTATTAAACATAAATGTAAATCACGTCGTTGTAATATTTATTGTTGTGCATGCAAATAATGAACACTATGTTGTTTGTTTATTCTAGAGAAAACTTATGCCTTTGGAGCGTTTCACAAACTTTCACAGAATGAGCTTCTTATACGTTGCATATTTTTAGAAAATATTTCATAACTTCTTGGGACGTAAACTGACAAATTTGTTAAACAGTTATATTTTTGTTGGCAAATGGTTAATCGCTGGAGATACACGTATTCAAATAATGCATATGTTTTTAATTTGAAGACTTATCACTTGCATGACTAGTTTATTGAAGCTGTAAATATGAAAGATACACATTATGTTTTACCGATAGAAGGTCCTAGTTTGGCTTGAAATAATGGCAATAAAAATACTACATGCTCATTATTGTTTAAGACAATACTATTTTACCGTCAACAATAGTCCGCATTTACATAACTGTTAATCATATACATTTATCCATAACAATTTTACTTTTAGTATTGATACATAAAATCCATATATTTTACTGAGGGTGTATAAAGACGAGAGTTGAGAGTTAAGCAATCTTTCCACGTATACTCATTAAAAAATCATATTTTATGAAATAAACTTTTTTATTTTATGCTTTCCGGTGGTTTAAAGAGAAATATCAGTGAAATAAAACTGGTATTTCACTGTTTTAAACAGTGAAAAATAACAGTGACAAATATCGATATTTTTCACTGTTTAACTGTGAAATGACGTCATTTTTTCGACGAAATGACGTCATAAATCAAGCGAAATAATCCAGTTAAACTCTTTTACAACGTACATTAACGGTGAAAAAAAAGCATAAAATAAAAAGAAAATGTGTTGGATTCGATGGAATATCGATTTAAATTCACTCGTGATCATAAAAATGCATATTTTATATCATTATATTATTATATATGATCACTCGTGAAATAAAATCGATATTCCATCGAATCCAACAAATATCCTCTATTTATTTGTCGTCTACATACCATTAAACATGCCAACACAGGTCCAAAAGGTCTTTGATATATCTTTTACAATAACCCTAAACATACGTTAATTGGTTCTTTCGATAGAACTACATGCGAGCGTCATATGCTGCATTTCAACTGTCCATTTAGGAGTAATGAATGTTTGGGTAATAACAATTTATTTCCTCTTTATTTGACATGTACGCTGGATTTATTGTCGTTTTGAACACATGTTAAGATAGCTTATGATTATATCGTGACCATGTTGCATAGGATTTGATCAATTAAAGGGGCCTGCTTAAGGGGAATTTATTAATAGTCGGTTTGTTAGTCGTTCACGAGATTACTTAGTAAGAGGGGCTATTTTACGTAAATACCCGTATACTTACGGGTAATAAACACAAAAGACAACTGTAATATTCTGAATAAACCTGTACAGAATTTATATTTAGCGTTACTTGTCAGAAATACTGGTGGCCTATCAAGGTCACGTGAAAACCTTTTATCTTGCAATTTTAGGTCACTAGCGGTATATATCCATCTCTGGAATATATGCATAATAAATACGTGCGTGGTGTTACACTATTACCAAATAGTAATGTATATAGGTACCCACTGAAGAAATATAATGTAAGCTTCGCCAGCAATGAACGTCTTTCACGTTTCATTTTTCTGGGGACTGGTCACATATGCATTCATTATTTAAACACATTTCAATATATACGGGGTTAGCGTCGATTTATCCCTGATATGACAATAACACTCATAATATTTATATGTAACATCAAGTACATTCCCTATTAACAGCTGTTGTAAGTTATTGTTATCCGCGTACAAGTTGCATTTGTGTTAATTTCCATTCATCAATATTTAAATGTAATATTGTATCGCTCGTTAACACAAATCAAACTGATTGTTTGTTAAATAAAACGTTTGCACACACATATTCAATATTTTTACTTAATGGGACGGTATGAAGAGATGTACAGGGCCGCTTAGGGCATGTACAACGTTGATGGATTTGGAACGCTATATACATTAATTGTAGTAATAGTACTGTAGTATATAGTATGTTTTACCATGAAAAATTTATATTTAGAAATGATAAGTATAATGTATGTTATTATTATTGATTACTTTAAATTTCCAATAGGACACCTTTTTTATTGAATGTTAAGTATTCACACGATGTTTTGTTTGTGTTATTCTATTTAAATTATCAGTTGCCTTGCTTATTTTATGTTAAAGTATATAACTATTAACTAACATCAATAGCGTTCAAAACTGGTGTGTGATACGAATTCGTGTACATATATTAAAATCATCGGTGAAACCACACAATCATGTACATGTACGTCTCCCATAAGATTCTGCTAAAGTGTTCTGTCAACAGCGACCTGTGATATATGTATTGCGAGACCATTGGTGCACACATACACAAGCAGAAGACATATATCCATATGACATAGAATTCAATATCAAAGGCAATTCGATTCAAGTTTATCGTAACTCAAGTTTTAGTTTTTACATCTACGTTAGAAAGATTTTAAAATGATTCGTACAACTAGTATACAGTTCTTCCGTTTAAATGCTTTGAAGGCGGTGAAATCAGCTTACAGCATTCGTTCATTGTATTATCGTATTATATGAATTGCTTTAGTGGTTATCAGTCTAAAGGTAAGGACAATACTTAATTGCCCGAGAATGTATCTGGCGTTTCACTAATCCTGTATATGATGTATTTATTTACTAGTATTTGTTTGGTTTGGTTGCCCTAATCTATCGTTATGTGTACGCGGTACAAAAAGTAAGCAGTAGTTATACCGTTCCTCGAATTGCAAACCATTGAAAACTGCATGTTTGACTATTGCTTACAAAATGTATCATAACGATAAGATATCCGAATTTTAAAACCTTTAGACTTACTTGTTACATTCTTGAATGCAAGACTTGAATAGTTTGTGGAAATAAGAAAAAGCAATTGATTCGTTGAGTTAAGCACACCGTGATTCATTTGCTTGTTTAGGTAAAGTAGTGTACTATCGTGTGAATATTTTGTTCAATACTTCATATGTCGGGTCTCTGTAATGCGAGCTAGCATATGCGAAAAAGTTCGTTCCTAACCGTTTATGCACTCCGTACATTGTAAGACATTGTTATATTCATATTAAATATTGTACATGCTTTTAATGCGTGGATATCTGATGATTTTTGTTTTTCATCAATGTACACACACTGTGGATAATCTAAAACGTATGGAAAACATTAGTCGAATCAGTAAAGTACTGTTACAATAAAGTAATATAATGGTAGCATTGTATTTTTTCATCACATCAATAATATATCTTGAAGTAAAATAAACAATATCTTACATGAATTGCATATAACAACAAATAACGAAACCGTATAAACGTACTCTTTTAGATTATTCAATACGAGTTGCAAGAGCTCAATTATTGCAACAGAGAATCAAGCTGTTAAGAATTGTTTAAGACGAGATTCTGGCATGAAAGTAGACGATTACATCATGGAGTAATTACTTTGCCTGTAAGACGACTTCGTGTTAGGAATTAATTTGACAATAAATGATGTCGTTGTGATTTCGTTTAACGACCACGTTCCATGAACGATTCCATTCGCACTTGTAAAAGAATACAACAGACATGCTCAATGACTTCCCATTCCAATAATGTTTTTCATTAAGAACTTAAAGTATCTCCGAGTATGAGCGGTTGCTGTAAGGTAATTACAAAGATTCGTTTCGCTTCTTATCATGACGGCAATATGTGTTGAATTCTTTGGAACAATTTTGTGAATCCAAAATCACTAAATATGCAACAACCAAATGCTATAGCAAGACAATACAGAGCGTTAAATATAATTTAAAATGACAACGGCTGTAAATTACGTTCAATAGGAAGACAAAAAGTGTGTATTATCATATTCTCAATTTCTCATTTCTCAAAGCAAATGATATGCATACATTCTATTATGACAAATGACATGACAAAGACACTATTTAGTATTTCTAACCATTCAAATATGAACAGTGCATGTGCTATTTTCATAAATAGATATTCCTCAGGGAACAAAGAAAATTCGATGACAATGTAGAAAAGTACGATATTTTTCTGTTTAACTGTCAGTACATTCATTGTTAGTTGTGAATATATTGAACGAATATGTATCCAAGCATACCGATTGTAATCGCATGCCAAAAGTAGTTGAAATGTTTTAGAAACATACGATTACTTACACAAGTTTTGCATAGAAGAAATTGTAATGCATGCGCATCAGTTGTTATATTATTGCCTTTTGCTTACAAATGGATGCACTTTATAGAATAGTCAAGGATATATTTACACCAATATCAGTTGCCATCATTATTTTTATACAACAATCGAGATAGTAGTAAATTTGAAGCAATATTGAACACATCGTATATGAATGGAACACTCAATGATGGTCATTATGTATTAGCTTTTGATATTGAAAAATCATAGTGATTTCAAACGATGCTGTTTTTACCATTAATATAAAGAAGTGAAACTCCAGCTGCATTCTCATTATACAATTAGTTGGTCCTTTATTTAAGGCATGTTACCAATATTGATATATATAAAATTATCTTAACATTAAACCATACTAAAAACTACTTTAAACATTTCAGATAATGTTATATATATGTATATATATATATATATATATATATATAGTTCACACATTCACATCATATTTTATTCTTTTGACGAATTTCCCATCTATGGTTTACAAACTACACGTAGTGTAACAATGAAAACATACAACACATCGTGTTAACCATTAAACGTGTAACATTGTAGTCGTGTGATATGGAAAATCGAAATAATCATTTTAAGATGTTAACAGCAATTGCATAGCAAAATCATCATGGTAGTATTATTTAATTAATATAATTTTCCTTCGCCCTATTTATCAAGCAGATTATTTACAGTTGGTGTTTTATCCTTTAACTTTTTGACATCAATCATTATTACAATAATTCATAAACAATTACAACGTTTTTTTTAAATAATATACACGTTGAAAGAGGGTCGGAACTTTACATATATATGTATTCATTGTTTTGATAATGGACATCGAATGACGTGCATGTAGTCCGGGCGACTGATACGATATGGTATAAATAAGATTACATCAATTGATAGTGGCACTTAAAACGTTCATGTGTTGTACAAGAGGATGCCTGCAAAACAACCTTTTCTTCATTTGCCGCCCCGATGTATTGCAATTAAAACAATATTTTAAAAGACATGTGTCGTGAGAACATATGCATTACTTAAGTCCTGGCCAGAAAAATATATCGCAGGGATGGCAGCTGCTCAAGATTGTGCAGCAGTTAACAGTGATTGGGTATTTAATATTGTTTACTCTTCAATTCTAAATTGTCTCTGTCAGTCTTTTTATTATGTTGAAAGTCATTCCACCGAATGTGTGTTCCGCGCGTAACACAAAGAATACAAAATGTTCTTGTCAATCTTTTTTTTATTCTGTCTTCTCCAATATCACTGTCATTTTTTAATTGGTATCACGCGTTTCCCAAAAAAGTGTTGCTGCTAGAGTAATGAAACTTAACAAACATATTGAATAGCATGTAAACATACGCGCCTTTCTAATGTGTAGCTATGTTTGATGTGCATTTTTGAGACTTTTACTCGACTTAGTATCCTCCCAGGGCACTCTTTCATTTCATAAATATTTTGCAATAGTAAACTTTTGAAATTGCAATTTTAGGAATATTGTTCAAAAGTGTCGACTTATGTGAAAACCTAAGTAGATGTGTTGTTCGTTTTTCGCAATACAGTTTACCACTTCGGTATTGGCAATTAATAAATATGCATGCTAATCATGCCGTTTATTGCGATGTCTATTCCATTTAATTGACCACAAGCAATAATTATGCTGCAGGCATTAATCTTCTTCGGTTTGATGAGAACTACACACACATTGGCGGCTGAACTGATCGTAAATGTCAATCATGTTGTTGCATCTTTAACTCTTGTGCAATCAAATAATAACAATGCTGTTGGCTTTTTTTCTTTCATTTCGTTGGACATATTTTTACGATGGCAGTTTCCAGCGAAATAAGTAATTAGTTAATCGAACGTTAAGCGACATAATTGCACTTGTCATAATAGAAATGTTTGCATCAATTATTAAAAAGAGACACATAAACATGCATATTCATCGAGCAGCGTACATAGTTTCATTATATTTAATAAACTGGATTGCAATATATGTATGTGTTGTTACAAGGTTTCAGTCTGATTTTGATCCAAGTCTAGCTTAACATGTAATAATCAAACTTAATATCAATAAAATCCTTTGACCACTTGAAAGACAAATAGTGTATTTAATAATGTTATTCGGCTGACCTTATGAACCATTTTCTTGAGTAACTCAGGACACGTGAAGAATGTGTATTTATCCATAAAAGTTAGAATCTAATCAAGAAACATAGAAGTAAATTCACATTGGGTGCAATCAAAGATCTTGTCCATTATTCAACCATGTATTGCAAGAACGGGATAGTTAAATGTCCTGTAACTTTATGTATGCATATTTAGCCATAACAGAACATCCATTTGTGTTGCTTGCTCAGTCGGTATGGTGCAGAACAATAATTCTGCGTGTATTGCGGGCTGATTCCCGCCACACCAAACGTTTGGTGATTCGTCTCGAAATTACTTACGGCCACCTTTGAGTCAATTGATGTCGTAGTCAGTTACACGTATTAGTATGTGCAACTACCACGAGTAAAGCAGCTTAGCCAGGAAAGTGTGCGGATGTTAACAAATCGCCCTGGTATTTCTGAAAAACTGTTAAAACGACGTCACAATGCTAATTAGAAAAATATCGTTTTTGTTACTTGCTCCATTGTACAGCATCACCAGGGAACACCAAGATGTAAATAATGTTGATTCGTAGAAACTAGCAACAAGCTGATAACATGCTTTTTGTACGAGAGTTTTGATATCATTGTCTATGGGAATTGTATCAGAGATTCCAGTTCTTGGCGGTATTCCCAGTGTTAATCAGTTTATTAAAAAATTTGGCGGTCTGTTATTAAAGTAGTAGATAAATACAAAAATATCATTCCTGATAAGATTTCAAGAATTGAATTGTTTTCTATATAATATGGTGTATGCATATTATCAGAATGACAGGAATATCAAAAAAGATTAGAATTTGAATGCTAAATATCACTGAATACAAATATCTTATCGCTTTGATAACATTATGAACATGAATGTTACACATGAATTTTATTTAAAATGCGAGCACTTTGAAAATAAAAATAGAATAAACCGCTTTCTCATGGTATTCGATTCGATAATCGTGGAACGATATGCGATGTACTTCATTTTTGTTTACATAAAATATGTAATTATACATAAGATAAAGCCAAATCATGCCCAAAATATTTTAATACATGATATATTGGAATAAGTAAACCCCAGATACATTATAATGCGATAAATTATCGTCAATCAGCCTTAAATTAAAGGCACAAAATATTGCCAATACAATACACATTAAAAAGGACATTCAACTTAACAAGTGCAGAACGGTCAAATCTCTAAGTATTGAAGTTTGAAACAGGCTGACCATCAGTCTGTAAGAAGAATTATGGATGACTTTCACCAACCACTTCATACACATAATTAGACGCACACATCAGAAATAGAGCTTCTAGACAATTTGATTGAATCTCCTCCGAGAATGAATACTTCGTTTACGAACCCTCTCGTCTGCAACGTCCTCGGAGTATTGTAAGTGTGAGTTCTTTCGCGTTATGTTCGTCACTGTTTGATTTATTGACAGAACACATTAGTAGAAACATTTTCAAAAGGGGTCCTATATGAAAATAAATCCAAAATCCAGATCACATGTCTAAAAAATAGTCTTTATCCTGTGAAAAATATGTCTATATGTCAACATGTATTTAAGATATCACAACATTATTAAATGCTGCATAAAAAGGTAAACAATTAGCCCAATATCTAAAAGAGTTGTGTACCGATTCTCCAATCATTGCAAATCAAACAATTTGTTGATTCATGACCCTATGTCAGGAAGATAAGTTATCTTCGGTAAATGATCTTGTCGAATCAAATATCGATGCCAATAAATTGTCAAAAAGATATCTAAAATAACCAGAAATATAATCATATGGGTTCCAGATAAAGTCGTTCGAGCAATTCAAAATTAGCATTGTTATTATTGCGGTCGTTGATACAATCATCGTATATATATATATATATATATAGACCTGACATTTAAAATGCCTTCTGGATATCTAATTCTAGTTCAAATCGCAACATTGATTTAGGCGATAAAATATCAATGAGTTTTCGGTTGATTTCTATAGTTAAATCACTTACACGACATACCACTGTTTCGTTATCTTTTCTTGTTTATTTTGCAAGGTTGGTTTTGTTTGTTTTATTTATATAATATATCGAAATTATGTGTATTCTTTGATTAACTTTCCTATAACTGTGGTATAATAATTATCAGAATTGCATACAGTAATAATGTGAATATCCGAACTTTATCTCACTCTGTATAGGCATTTATTATATGCCAAAAGCATGGATTGTAACCGTAAAAAATGAATATTTGCAGTAAAAAATTTTAAGGAAGGAAATGAAAAGAAATATGCTATAATTTGCTCTTGTGATATATTAACAATTGAACATTTATAGTGTAGTGTGTCCTAATTTATGTTCTCTGTTATTGATGTTTAGTTCGATTTTCAATTATGTAATTATGTTAGGCTCAATGTTATTTAAGGTGTGTGTTTCGTGATTAAATGTGGGCAACCATTAAGGTTCGTCTCGCCTTTCCACCTTTTTACAACTCCAATTATTTGGTCTGACCATGCCAATGCGGTGACCTCAGCTTTAGTCAGTTTTATTATACAGATACAACAAGCATCTTGAAACTAGGAATAAGACAACGAGTGCTTAAAATAATGCATGCAGTAATTTGATTGTTTGCAATTCCTAAGCATTTTTATGTTACTCACCGAAATCGGTAAATATATATATCTTAATTCCCCCTTGTACATATACCGATGGTCAAGATGGTCATAGGCGATAGTAGCTTGGTGTGTTTAACAGTGATCAAGGAGGATGGCTTATCGCTTCATATGTCATTTACCTTTGTATCAAATTTCCCACTTTTTTTCATTTGCGGAATATGACGTTGGATTTAATTTATTACAAATGCAAATGAGTTTGTGTACTTCATGATATAACTTTAGACGAAGAAGGATGATATCTATTGATACTTGTCATTTTAATGTTCATCATACTTTTACGTAGTCGCATGTCACCATTTTTAAAGGGCCATGCTTAAACAGTATTCAATAGTTTTATATGACGCAGCAGACTTGTGAACTTAAACATATAAAGGATCAGATCAGATACACGATTTACTTTCTTAATCTTTAAGGTAAAATACCTTATTGGAATGTCCCAATAGCATTGTACGCGCCGTTCATTTAAGATTGTTTACATTTGACGCACGAAGGTAATTCGGATGGTGCTTAAACAAGCTCTCCTCTGAAACATTTACGATCTTGCTATGTAAAAGATTGTTGTCAATATATGTTTGTCTAATGTACCACGATTGACTGTCAATAATGTCTCCGAGAATAAAGTGTCGTAAAAGCGGCTTTGGTATTTCAATGTTTACTGTTCAGATGTAATACCTTGAGGTACAATAAAACCTTGCATACGTGTCTGTGATGTTAATTAAACCTGCTTGAACATATATCAATCTTACAAGGTATGATGTAGCATCGTTCGGCTATAATCCATACAGAAACGTGTTGATTGATAATTCGTCCTGTAACTTAAAACAAACTTTAGCATAAATATACACATTGTTTTATTGACAATTTTGACTGATAAATAATGAATATAATTGTATTATTAGAAATCTT
Source organism: Dreissena polymorpha (assembly GCF_020536995.1). Classification (NCBI taxonomy): domain Eukaryota; kingdom Metazoa; phylum Mollusca; class Bivalvia; order Myida; family Dreissenidae; genus Dreissena; species Dreissena polymorpha. The sequence continues at coordinate 77,573,155 of NC_068358.1, forward strand.
CGTATTTTGTAAATGTGTATGGCATATTGTATTAGTACAAAACTCAACGACATAATCATATATGGTCTTCTTCGTTTGAGAATTAAGCAATTTTATTTAATACTCTACGACATATTATATGTATGAAAAACAATGATTTTATATTCGATACAACACGGTATATGAATTGTAGTGAGACTGTTCCATATCGATTGGATATCCATTACTTAATTTTGTATTACGTTCAAGTAAAATATCACAATATGGCTGTGTTTATACACATCTATAGAAACATATGATAGTTGTAAATGAAATAAACTCTTAAGATATCATATTTAAATATAATCTTATAGTTTAACACAAAAATACACAATACCGTAAAAAAATCATTTATGAAACCAATGTGCCATTTCGGTACATTTCAGATTGTACTGTTAAACAGAACAAAAAAGAGCCCTGATGGTAATTCAGAGTGATAAGGTATGAACTGCGCTTATTGTGTTATCGACTTTTATGTTCACTCATCGCTGGGTTTTCGTTAAGTATTCTTATCGTGTTTACTTAACATATTTTTATGCAAACAAGTCAATGTGCCGATAGATGTGATTTCAAGTTGTCAATAAACTGTTTGAATATAATGTGTTAATTGTAAATGCATTTTATTTAAGGAGACATGTTCATTTGTATAACATATTTACAAAATAGAAGAATGCGTTAATCCGGGACCAACCTCACACTTATAAAGTTATGTTTTGGTAAGTTGTATTCTAACAAGAACAAAGCTTATATACGTATACAAAACATTTTATAATTAAGAAATAATTCGTGTACGTTATAGTTTGTTTTCGAATAACCCACGGCCGGAAGTTTAGATGCGTAGGAATTAAATCACGAGTGCGAAGCACGAGTGATTTGAAACCACGCATCTAAACTTCCGGCCGTGGGTTATTCGACAACAAACTATAACGTACACGAATTATTTCGATTCTAACACGATTTTTACTAAAGATTTATAGAATGTATCTTATTTTTCTTTCATACTATTTTATGTGAAGCTCCGCCCATAAAAAATAGCTTTCGGCTGTTCTGTCGATCAGATCTCCGCCCTCAATAACAGCCAAACTGGATGGAAAAAACCCATTTCATTTCTCACGTTTGGTTAAATAAGAACAACAACAACTTGCGTAAACTAACATGTTTCCATTGTACACGTACTTGTGTATTTCTCAAAGATTTAAAAACTAAAAACGCATTTAATTTCTCAACTTGTCACGGATCGAATCAAGAACTTTTTGACAAATCCATCATGTCTTGTATCGATAACTCTCCAGTTATCATTCGATCCGCGATAAGAGCACACTGCCCTGATTCGAACTTCAGCCATTTTAGTATCGAAGCAGCAGACGAACACCGTGGGAAATTGGGTCAATTTTACACATTTCTGTTCAAAGCGTAGTATTTTGTCACGTGACTTTCATTCATAAAATACCGGATTATTACGCTGGTGGAAAATGTATCGGTATGTTTTGTTTAGCTACAGCGCGTGCTTTCAGTGTATAAGCTCCGCCCATAAGTTATTGCAGAATAACCCACGCTTGATTTCCTTCTTTGTCTATAGGAAACAAGTCACGTGCCGTGTTAGAATAGAAATCAACCAGTTAACGACCCGATTAAATAAATAATGTTTTTCTTTCTTAGATTCTTGTTTTGTTATTGAACAAAGAAATATACAGTAACCATGTATAAATATTCAGATTAAAGATATTTACAAAAACCATTCAAAATGCAATAATCTGTGAAAAATTCCGTTTAAGAATACACAATGAAATTGAAACACTTCGTCTCGTCGTAGCAAGTTTCAGTTTTACTTCTGTCAGTTCATCTAACCCTTCAATATTTTATTTGAATGGCAATTAAATGACTTTAATATTTCACTTAAATGTATCACTTACCAAGAACAGGGCTAAGTGTAAGACTACATTGCATTTATCGTAACAATTTGAAAATCCAAGCTTAAACCGTCGAATTGTGTGTTTCTTATATATGATGATGTGTTGTTCCGCATTTGCAACTGATCATTTAAAGAACTTCGTACTGGTAAATATTGTTTTAAAGCGCATCTGGAGTTTTACAACATGTTGAAAATAAGTTATCGCGTTGTGCAGAAATTACTGTTTAGCTTCAGACTTTATGTATTTGCAATTGATTGTACATATATTACCAATATATAAGTTAGACCTATACACCTTTTTGATGCAATAGGAACAGGCATATGAATCATCCGCAAGTTACTTATAACGCACAGACGTCAGCAAAGTTAATGATACTCTTATTTCTCATTTTACGAAATGTTTATTTAGATTTTTGAAACCGGGTTCTCTCTGACAAATGTATATCATTTAGACACATATATCAAATAAGATATTTAAAACGTTAAAATTGTGTTTCCTTTATATTTCTTCTTCTTGGTTAGTATACTAGTTGTGTGAGAAAATTACACATGTTTTATTATTTTGATATACACTCAGTTAAATACTATCAACCTTACATGTATTGGTTTAATCTGGAAGTTGCAGTTAAGGTATAAGATAAATAGTTATGTTGCGTTTTATTACTGTTTGTATTGTTCTGTATATTTAAGACATGTGTAAATTAAATATACTTTTATAGAATGTTTTCTCAATGCACTGTCTCCCCTTTAAAATCCACTTGGAGATGTTACTTTTGTGTCAATAAGTATCCACATCAAAATCAATAAAGAACCTTACCATTTACATATAATCATACCGACTGAACTAACGAATGAACGCGCGGAAGAACCTAGATTCAGTCGAATAACATTAAATATGTATTTGACTGATCATTGCCGTTGACATTAATATTCTCATTGAGCACAATATATGTCACCAATTCCGCATTTCTATATCCATCACATACCTCTCTTGTAATCTCAAATCACGCTTATAACTTTTTTTAGATAACTAATGTATGTAAGGAAATAGTAACGTCATGTATGTATTGGCATCAAAAGAAAATATATTTTAAATTCTACTTTAAAAAAAAATATGAACATTAACTGTGTTGCTAATCTAGTAAAGAAATATAGACACTGTATGATTAAGGTTTGAAAACTAATAAAATGGTGTTATCTCTTTCGTGTTTATGGAGACGTTACTCATTCACGATCATGTGATTATCGACAAATTAAACATAAGGGCAATTGCGAAAACAAATAGTAAAAAGCCTATGATTATCATGCACATCTAGGTCAACATTCCTACCAATGCTTTGTGTCTAGGTTTCCGAAGTTTCAGTGTCATTATGATTTATATGAATAATGGAAGTAAAACAGAAATGGGTTGCTATTTAATCGAGTCTCCTTGGAGATACTAATCTTCTTAAAGTGAATCGTTCCGTCTGGCATGTACTCAAGAGTATTGTCCGTGTCAGTTATTCCTCGTTATTTTGTTGCTAAAGGTTAAATATTGTGAGAACGATTATACAGAACCCAGTGGATTTTTTTTTATTCTACTTGGAAAAAAAATATATAATAAATTACTAGTCCTCATAGACCATGAGTTATATCAGTCAAATTTACTGTATTTACTTTATTTACATATTTTCAATGTATTGAAGTGGATAACAGTTTCAGTTATTTATTATTTCACTTAATAACTTTTAATTTATTTTCATTTGTGTTAGCATTTCTAACACTACTGGTCCGTATAATGTACATAAGTATTATTTTCAAATTCTTGTATTTAGTTGTTTATTTACTTTATTATTGTATTATTATAATTTAATTATCAATAATGAAATACCTGCTTTAGGTTCAAAAGTATATTTAACAACATTGAGTGGTCAACTTTAGCATGTTTCAAGTATTCTTGTCCAAATATATCTCCGTATTGTGAACTAAGGGGTCCACTTTCCTACTATTGTTATAGATTTATCTGGCATCAAATTACTTATATAAGTAATATATATGTCTCACGTCCCCCATCGACTATTAAACATCGTCAAATCATTACTCGTCAAACTCATAGACAAACAATAACCCTCAATTGTAGCAGCAAAAGATCTTCAGTGTATTTCAGTTCGAAAATAAAGAGCAAAAACATACTGACTTCAAAGATGATATACACGAACGTATCGCTCCATTATGATAAACCAATGAAGTTTGTGCTGGTGTAAACAGCCACCTAGAATTAGAATATGTAAGTCGACAACATGACCTTTCCTTTCAATCACTCATAGAATAAACATCCATTTTATAACCATCGTTTTTACAACTTGAAATCGTTTGAATCGAAGGATATGCTCAGCTCAAGTAACTAGTCTAGAAAGTTCCTTTTATCAGCGATTCGCAAGGAATGTAAAATGATATTTGTCAAGAATAACCTTATTATAAAGGGTACAACTGGTATATTATATCTCATGTCGGTAACATGACAGTCTATATGTAAACAGTACATACGAATGCACGTAGCTGTTATAATATTAAAAGAGATTAGTTATTTAATAAGTTACATTTAACTCAGCGGTATTTTTAAATATAATAGACAGCTGCTAAATCGACCATCGACAGCTCACTCCCGTTTATTGAGTTTAATGTTAGAGTATCGTTTGTTATGATTGTAAAGAGACATTCCATGATATACTGTTCGATACCACATCAACCGCGCAGAACCCCTCATGACGATTTGCAGTGCTAATACTAATGTGAGATGTGGAATGTGCTCGTTTCGAAACGATTCTGCTGATTATTATTTGTTCGAATTGTAAATGTGACACTTAACATGCATATTTAGCTGCTGATATAATGATATCGTGATAAACAATGATATAGAATCTTTTTAATTGAGTGCATATATTGTACTGTTAACTTGAATTTCATTTTTATTTTCCTTGTGAAACTTACCAGATACTTAACTTTCAAATATGTGTACAAACAATCTCGATAATTCAGTTGATAATGTATCTTTATTGCACATCAATCTATAAATGTACGAGGCTGAACAATATTACTTATTGGTTTACATATAAATCGGGTACTGCAATGATGTTGTGTTTAAATGCCTGACTCTTTCGGTTCTAAACATATGTCAATTTTGTGCGAGTGAATTGGTACGTTGTTCATTACCGGGTGTTGTTTAATTAGCTCCTATACTCAAAAAGGAGTCAGGTCTAGTTCGAAGCATTATATGTTTACAAGCAGATTATTGTAATAATCTTTCTATCAAAATTACTTGTTTAAAATACAATGTATTGATATAAAAGCTTTTCTTAATTATTGCATTGTGTAAAGCAACTGTACAATTGATCGATGAAAATAGCATATGTGATTGTGTATAGACTTTGACATATTTTTTGAAAATGTGTACACATTACCGAAGAGAAAGATATTTCAGTCCATGTATTTATGTGTATTTATAAATGATATAGACAGGCTGTAACACGTAAATCTTATATTAGTACAATTATTATCAGAAGGTAACGCACTTAAACCAATCTGTCAAAACCTACCCAAATCTCTATAATCATTTACTCTAAAATTATGACATTTACTTTTCAATATTCCTTCTTCAAAGAACCTGCTATTCAGGAACGAAATAAATTAATTACACATCAAATGAAGCAACCAGTGAACTTAATAAAAACTGTAATATCGTTATTAACCTCTTAATCGTAAAACAGTCTGGTTTTTAATCTGTATTTTGAATAGCATAACATCGCCTCTTATCTTTTGAGTTGATTGACATACGCTACAGCCAAACCGGAAAATCTACGCTGGTGGTACTGTAAAAACCCAAGTCCGGAAGCGAAGATATTCATGTTCATGATACATTTTCTCGATATAGAACTAGGTATATATATATATATATATATATATATATATATATATATATATATATATATATATATATATATATATATATATATATATATATATCACACAATCACAATAAACAAGTATGTTTCTGTGTGTGTGTGTGTGTGTGTGTTGCTTGGCCTTTATTGTCAATCACTCAAATGTCATTATCAAATAAGAATCCAGCATGCAGCGATATTTTCAGTATTTGTGTATATTTTAAGTATCTTTACAGAAGTCCAGAGTGTTGAATATAAAGAAATAGACACTTAATATTAGCTAAAGAGGAATATTAAGATATCAAATACTGATCATCCTTTCTGCTTACTAAAGCTTACGTGAAATGCTCGATTGATTTAATTTTACAGTAATCCACAGTTTCCTTTTAATAATATACCGTCATTTTTATGAAGTCAGCATACAATAAAGTCGATATTTAGTCCGTCCAGAAAAATAATGACATAAGGCCAGCATTTTTTAATTTTCTGTTTTACGGGAGCGACCGACCCTATTTTTCGACAAATACAAATAAAAATAAAAGTCATTTTCGTTTTTTTTATTTACATATCACCCGCCGACCTGGTATTTTATCCTAAACTAAAAATAAAAATTCGCAGTTTGCCGAAAGTGTTGTTCAAAATTTGTTTTTATAATACGGGTTGTTTCGTTGTGCGCAGTCGACATGTAAAGCGTCAGCGATTTTCATTGGCTATTGCAGCCAATACCACACGCTATTAGCCAATCGGTGAGTACTTAACAAATGATTTTTATATTGCATTTCGGAAATGGCGGATTTAAACAACAATGAGACAAACGTAGCGTATTTCAAATTTAAAATAATTAAAACGGAACTGAAACTATCTCAATAAGAAAAGTAAATCTTCTGAACAGAATCGTTGACATCATTCCCATATTAAGTAATACAAATTTAAAAATAACTAGCGTTTTTGCAGACGATGCAGAGGTGTCGCCATCTATAACATTCGATGTGTTGAAAAGTTTTGGGTAGGTTTAATAAACATGCATATTTATTAAAATGTAGATCCTGTAATATTTTATTAATAAACATTAACATCCCAAAAATGTCCAAGACGTACTACTTTACGTTTCTTTATGATGAACATGAGTACTGGACCACATGTACTTGCATCAATAATTCCATTCCCCACCCACCCATATATGTTATTAATTTAGAAAAACGTATGCAACACAGCTTCTGAAGAAAATAACATTGGTTCCGAATGTTTATATGTCGGTCAAAGTCACCAGAAAAGGCGTATAGTATCCAAACCTATGAATTCCAAATTTTTTATTATTTTTTCTTGACACAGTAGTATTGTGAAAATACTGAGCTCAAGCCGAGGATTGAACCCACGACCTCCAGAGTGGTAGTCCGACACTTTAACTACGTCGCTAAAGAGCTAGCCCAACAGCAAGGCTGTTGGAAGTGACCTTATTTCACTACACACCTCCCCCTTTTAATGTTTCAAGGCCCAGACACGCCCGATACAGCATGTCTTGCATCCGCATGGCCCTCCCAGAAACCATTTAACAGCTCAGACCCATTCCCGCATTCACAGTTCTTTTTTGCCTTGTCGCCATTAATGTGAAAATACTGAGCTCAAGCCGGGGATTGAAAACACGACCTCCAGAGTGGTAGTCCGACACCTTAACTACGTCGCTAAAAAGCTAGCCCAACAGCAAGGCTGTTGGAAGTGACCTTATTTCACAACAGTAGCAAATTAACTAATTTAACATGCTTTTTTTATTGGCAGTGGCTAGTCGTATGGCCCCGTACGGGTAGACAAGAGGCTAGCCGTACGGCCCCGTACTGGTAGACAAGAGGCTAGTCATACGGCTCTATTCGTATAGCTGTTCCTATAGAGATTGTCTTGCCGTACGGCTGTTATGACACATAAATATATGGATTTATTATTGATCTACGTGCAGATTCCGAAATTTCTAGCCTTTAGACTGGCTCGTGTAGTCGTTGTCACGGAATTTGCAGTCTGGTTTATTTTTCGTCGTGGTTGGAAATCCGATTCGTGCATAGTATATAAAGGGTGTAAACAAGTGAGATATGAAAATGTAAATTTATTTCGCCAAACAACAATTACAACAATCAATAGAAATCAAGGTTATGGAGTATATAAATACGCATTGTACATGCAAATATTGAATGTATACAATAAATATATAGTAAATAATCTTAACTAAGTCAATGTAAATTGCGATATTACAATGAGAAAAGTTTATAACAAAACAAATAAAAGGAAACTTTTAGATAATAGCACTTGATAAAAGCATATACAACTCGAAGTTATATCCCCTATTTTCACAATATGAGGCAGCATTTCACGACAAGTAATGTCGACTATGCAAACAAATAAATTTGTAATTTGTACTAATTTCTATAGTAATGATGCAGTGGCAAAAAAAGACGCTGATTAGACAGTGTGAATACACAGGTTTAATCGTGTCTTTGTTGTTCGCATGTATGACAAATGAAGTTGCTCATATCTTAAATCAGGTCACTTTAAAGAATTGCCATGCGCGATGCACTAGAAATCACACCATATACAAACTTAACTCAATCCACCTATTTTGCACAAGTATTCCTCTTTTTGTACTTGTACTGCCTGCAACAGTTACATGTTTGTTTCTTCTAAAGTCATAAATTTAGAATTGCATACTTAACACTGTATACATGTTTTCGAGATCACCATGATAAGAAACACTCCAAGGCCTTTAATATATATAAAACCTGCCATTTAGCAGAAGTATGCCCCTTTAATATTGTACTTTTTTTTTACTTAGACATTAAAGTTGAGGTTTTCGGCCAACAACAGGTACCTAGCCATGAATTGCATTTTGGGCCAGCTAGGTCATTGTTACTTAAAAACTTTTTTCCATATTCTCTTATTATTCTTAATATTTAAAAATAGTACATGTTACCAATCAAACCGATTGTGAAATAGTTACACATGTGCATGCAATTATTATAAATGTCCAACCTTTTACTCTCTGGATTTTCTAGGATAATTTTTGCACTCATGTAAAGTGACATTTACAAATACAAACGTTAAATACATTTCGATATTGATTTTGTTTTGTGAGATGTATTGCTGTCATCAAACATGTTGTTTTCAAAAAATGATTTTTGATGATTATTATGCCCCCTTCGAAGAAGAGTGGGTATACTGTTTTGCACATGTCGGTCGGTCCGTCGGTCGGTCCGTCCGTCCACCAAATGGTTTCAGGATGATATCTCAAGAATGCTTAGGCCTAGGATCATGAACTTTCATAGGTACATTGATTATGACTGGCAGATGGCCCCCTATTGATTTTAAGGTCACTGGGTCAAGGTCACGGTCAAGGCCACGATTCGGGGCATTTGTCTCCCACTGCGGAACACTTGTTGCATTTTGTATTTCAAATTTTATTATTTAGATGTTACGAATTCAGAGATGTTTATATAAGGGAGATGTAGGTGGAAGCACGATTGCAACACAAACTGTTGTATGGTATCATATATTGAGTTCCTTGTAAGTCATCGTGTTTGTATTGTTTTGTTAATTTAGGACATAGTGAAAAATAATATGTATGTTGTTAAAGCCATTATTATATTGATAGTTTTCTTGATCATGGATATGAATGGATAGGAACGTTACATATTTTGTGTTCACTTTACATATATAAACACTATAAACTCTCTGCATAAGAAAATGAAATGCAGCACATGTTTTCATATTAAACTGTATAACTCTCGGTTTCTTAAATGAAATATTCACATTTTATGCACTAGAACTTTCACTACCCAAAGTTTGGAACAAGATCAGTTCAAGTTTGGATCCTTAACAGACTGCTCTTTTGGAGCCAAAACGGTCGCAATCGTCCTAAGGTCCATTTTCATGTTACTGGCTCTTTTTTTTTCTCATGATTGATACAAATTATCGTATAATTTTTAGTGTGCATATTCCACCCATGGATGAAAGTTACAAAGTTGGTTGTTAAAGCTATGATATAAAGCAAGTCTGTTGTATATTAAAGAGTATTTTTAGTGTGCATATTCCACCCATGGATGAAAGTTACACAGTTGGATGTTAAAGCTATGAAACAATGTAAAACGTGTTCAAGTATTTTTTATTAAAGTCAAATGCATGCTATATTTGTTATAAACATACATATGATATACACTCAACAAAAGTGTAATGATCACTACACTACACTACATACCTGGCGTGTTTAATAGTCCCTATTAAAGCAATATAGTATAATACATGCGATAGGTGCTTTTACCTATAAATATATATATAAAAATATGTTTACTATTATTATAAAAGCTTCTACAACAGTGTAATGAGAGATATATAAAACACGTAAAGGTTAATGCAAGTATACATAAGGTTAAATTGGCTGAATTTTAAATTTTCTAAAATAAAAAAAATTATCGGTTAAGACAGTTTTATTTTTATTTTTTTGGTAGACTGCTAACTTTTCATGCTTTTATTTTTATTTTTATTTATCCCCCCCGACTCATTTTTTTTGAAAAATTTCCCGTAAAACAGAAAATTAAAAAATACTGGCCTAATGAGTACATTTATTGCATTCTTTGTGAGATAGTATTTTCATTTAAGTGTTACCAGTAACATATATTTTCATAATTTACCTGCGTCTCGTGAACATAGTATGTGTTATCATATGAGTAACCGCAGATCTCAGATTTTACCCGGAAATCCAGCAAATATACTCGATGTTTGCCATCTTTAACAGAATATCTATGTGTATTCAAATAACTGCATACTCTAAATATCTATAATTAATGTGCATTACAGGAAACGATATATCGACAGTTTAACTCAAAAGCCTATATGCTCAAGTATTGACACATAGTGTCAATTACAAAAATACCCAAAAATAAGATTTAACTGTTCCTTAAAAGCTTACCAATATCGTCTTATGTTGCTCAGTAAGCCACGATATGCTTCGGCTACTAGATCATCGTTGAAAACCATTCAACTTACTTTAAACTGTGGTGTAATTATCAGTTGTTTATCTTAATTTCTCATTCTCAATTCAAGTCGTTAGTTATAACATTGCAAATGAAATTGTAGTATAAATGTTTTTTTGTGTGGCAAATCGTATATTTTCAAGGATTTAAGAGTTTTGATTAATTGATCGACTTACTTGATAATATTTCGTTCACATTAAGTAAGTTATGTAAGTAATGCATTGATACATACACATGATTATATGATAAATAATTTCCTTCGTATTTCTATTTTACTTTACTTCATGAGATTAACCCATTTATGCCTAGCGTCTAGAAAAAAGATATTGGCAAACAGCGTAGACCCACTTGAGACGCCGCATGATGCGGCGTCACATCGGGGTCTTCGCTGTTTGCTTAAAGGAATTTCTGTAAGAAATATTCTAAATATAGAAACAAATATACTAGATATCCCTAATTTTGAAAATAAATTGATCAAATTTAGAAGGATGGTAGAGTCCACTAGGAATAAATTGGATAAAACTGGTGTTAATCTGCATTTTCAATTTCGTCGCGTTTCCTAGTATCAACAATTTTTTTCGGCATTTGACGTTATGTTAACCCATTTATGCCCAGTGGACTCTCCCATCCTTCTAAATTATATCAATGTATTTATAAAATTAGGGATGTCTAGTATACTTATTTCTATATTTAGAATATTTCTTACAGAAATTCCTTTAAGCAAACAGCGCAGACCCAGATGAGACGCCGCATTATGCGGCGTCTCATCTGGGTCTTCGCTGTTTGCAATGTTCTTTTTTCAGGAGGCTAGGCATAAATAGGTTAATTTTTCCGTGTTTAACTGCATTTTCTGCTAATTGTTTTATTTTGTAACACAAATATACGTGTATAATTATGCAATACGTCTTCTTTTTATGTAACCTTAACGGGAGGAAAAGGTAATGTGTTCTTTCACCTTTATTGTATTCAGCTTAAGTGAAAAATATGCGGATCAACGGTCATTCGCCAATCAACAATTTTAGCGTGATTTCTAAAAAGCATGTTTGGCTTTGAATAATTAGAAACTCAAATTCCGTACAACCGATTACTTCATGTTAAGTTGTATCTTCCAAAGCTGATGGCAGATAGGATTCAAATAGCGCACTGGTATCGAGGTGTCAATTTTCGGTATAAGACGTTGTAAATGTTCGTTGGACAAATATGAGAAAATGTATGACATAATGATCGTTTACGTGGGAAATGTTTTCAATTCGCAATGAGTTGGTATTTTTATCGTTTTGCAGGCCGTTAAACTTTAACACAATGTAATTGGCTTAATTCGTAATCTTTTACAGTGTAGCCATGCATAAACGCAGCAAATGTACAACTATTAAGTTACACTTGTTATTACAAAATAAGAGTCTTTTTTCAAACTTGTTTTGATTCTACGATGACTTGCTTGTACATATCCCAGCATAGGACGTAATAACATACCGATAAGCATTAAAAAAAACTATAATTGTGAAGTTTCTAGATCGCAAATTCATCAAACAATCTGTTATACAGTCATGAACCTGAAATTAACATTATCGTTATATCAATTGGTTGCCAACATCATAGAGATTAATATCATATACAAAGAGATATTATATACAATTTAATTCCCCTAAAGAAAATGTTGATAATAAGCAGATGCACATAACTGCAGACAAAATTGAATCAACAATTAGATGTTAAATATTTTATTACATATCTTGTTTAGAATTTGTGGGTTACTTTCATATTTTAGTGCAAGAAAGAATGTCCGCAACATTTATGAATAAAATGAGTTGCAATACATCGATAGTTTCCTTAATAAAAATGTTTTAGCATCAATGTGAAATAACATGTAACAAAAAGTTTTGTTTGCATTTGTAATCCGTTGACTTTTATGATTTGTTTTGAAGTTATCTGTTATAAATAAATAGAATAATCTACCTGGACGATACTTCGTGCGTTTTGGTTGGAAACCACGTGCAAAAAACAAAATTATTTATTGGATAGGTTTGTTCAATAATGGACTAAGCCGAGCGGTATTTCAAACTATTTCTAGTTAATTCCAACTTAACATGATGATTCCCAAACTGCGCACAAAACGGATATGCAACGGCAGGTGTCTGTTGGTGATATTTATGTGTAAAACACTGTTTAAACACATACATTTCTTGATTTATGTGTATCATTCAATTTATTACATCAATTAGTATGGATCCGATAAATGATTTCCTGATTTTCATATTATGCCTTTCTTTGTGGTGTTTATCAAGTTTTAAGAATGTTTAACATTTTTTAACAGTTTTCGCAGAGGTATTTTTATATGTCCTCATGTGCCATATTCAATAACGAATCTTCACACATAAATAATATGCTTGCTTTTAACGGTAATGGCTTCATTTTAACCCATATTTACACTCGTTGAACAAACAGGACATGTAAAAATTTATTTTGAAAGAGTTTTGTCATATAGCCAAATATAAATAGTAGCATTATAGTTCTTTTTGGTAGTGTTTGTATATTAAATATTTCAAAGAAGATTTTTATGGTTATTTAATTTGTACTTTTTCATTTTCTTTTTACGTAAGCTTCTTGAAACGAAAGCATACAAAATTCAATGTATGTTTTATTACACTGTACAGTACTTGATTTCATACCATTCTTTCGCACACAGTCATTGATATTGTGTGATTTAATATGTTGATATGTTTGTCAAAAGGTTAAGATAAACAATAAATATTAAACGTTAAAATAGTTTTGCATTTATCTCTAGGTCTCTGGATGAAAAACTTGAACTTCATCAATTTCACACGATATTGAATGACGAAAATAAATAACAATTACAAATCATTGTTATGCATTTCAACAAGACATTACACACACCAACACTCTTATTATAGAATGCTTGTACAAAGTTATAAATTGGCATTCAATATTCATTTGGATATTCATAACATTTACCCGAACCTTTTTACTGTGGGAGTCGTTGGACACAGTGCGTTAACATAACATAATGTCATTTTATATTTACCAGTATTTGAGAATTTCAAGCTAACATTACATATGTTAGTTCTTTCCGTAAATTGTTAGGCTACCCATTGCCGTTGCCATGTCGTGTTTGCAGTTTGGTATATTTGTGGTAAGTTTTGTTTATCGACATGCAGTGGGGGATTTAAGAGAAATATGTGTCTGGGCATTTATCATCTGATTCCGCTTGAAAAGTATTTAACACATGAATGCATACCGATCCGAACAATTTTTCAAGTCGCTTTTGGTAATGGACTGCTCATGCTATACAGGATTCGATAAATTAAACGCTGTGATTAATTGATTTGATTGCCTGTTTCAGAACTATTGTTGGGATCATTCGCAGGGCACTGTATGAATCTAGTCACTAAAGGTTCTACAGAGGCAAAATAAGATCGGTAGGGTGAACGTTCGCCTGTACTAGAGATCCTTGTTTCGTTGCAGGCTCTTGCCGCATTATATATTGACGTTTACCGAAATCTCTAGTACTAGCAATTTTTGCTCAAAGCGATTCAAATACAGAATCATTGATGCCCGATGCCCATTAATTAAATAGTATGTTTCCGATATTTGATTCGATTTACATTTATGTATCTAATAACGATGACACATTTTTTCAGGTTTTAAAATAAATATAGGCAATAGAAACTTAAAGAATGAGAAGAAAAATTTGTATAACCTTCCTTTATATTTTAATTTAGACAAACATGCCTTTTGTCTTTCTACTACAAACAGCATATTTGACATTTTTAAAATGTTACTCGATGTCATTTAATTTGGTTCTTTAAACCGATCAAAAGGTTCAATATGAGCCACGCAATATTAGCAACACAACTTACATTGGACAAAATATTTAATTTTTTTTATCCGGTTACGAGTAAGTTTCTTTGTTTGCTGTTCAAGTCCTTGCATCAACAATTTTCTGTACTAAATTTTTCAAACTCTATACTCTATAATTGTTCTAAATGAAAACTACCACGAGTTTTTCCAGTTAAAAGAGCTGCATCCAACTTTATTTATTAACGCTTGCTGTGTACAATGTCAAAGTGTGTCTTATAGTGGAATTTGTGTGCAATAATGCAAGCATTTATTGAATTAAAATATTATTGTGTATATTCATTTTCTTCACAGAGACCCACCTACAACAAATGCGTGTATTTCAATTGGTCACTTGTCTGTGTAATACACTATGGAGGTTTAAACGAATATTTTTAAATAATAATGAATCATGTTTCATGTTCTCAGTTTCACATGCTCTATGAATTTCTGATGGTATTGAATTGAAACAGTATTTTTCACAGTTTGAATTTATGTATTTATGTGGTGGGACTCATTATTCTGTTATCTTAAACAAATTGTATTCTTGCCTTTGAGCTAGAGATACTATAAAATGCATGATAAACCTAAAATAAAAAAAGCAAGTTCATGTCAATAGTTGATTTTTATTACATCTGAAAACAAACTTATCAGCGATTTATTCCATAAGTGGTTATTAACATAACATTAAAATATGTACATGTGTGTTGGAATTTCATCCAACTTTCTTTTCTTCATATTTAATTTGTAAGCAACGGAATTATGTAACCAACACATGCAACATACCGATGCATACGTTTATTTAGTTTAAAATATAGATGATAACAAAAGTTATTTGTCGCGATTTATATACTTATTTTTCATCATTAAAATTTTATTATCTGAATCAATATACGCGTGATGCCTAATATTGTTGCAAGCGCATACATGACTTTGGTGTTTCTCCTATTAATGAAGTGCAGATCGTGGTAACATGGTAAATAAATGACTGTTTGCAAGTAGATAGTGATTATACACAACAACCTTATCAGTAATTCCGAGGGTTCGTTCGTTACATCAGACAAGCAGACCTTATGTTTTCAAAAAATATATTTCATTATCTTTTAGTTCAAACATATATTATTTCACGAACACATATGGTATACATGTGCATAGCATATACAATAACAACTCAGTCACATTGTTCCAAAAATGGATTACAACGGAAGATCAAGATCGTATGGGGTTCTTCTCCATACGTATTAATTGCAAGCTAGTGTTCAGCATTTCTTTAGGTAGAAGACATGTCTTTGAACAATACCATATATATACAAATAGTTAAATAATAAGTGTATATGTATTTTATATAGAAAGAAAGAGAAGGTTAATTAAGGTTGATGAGATAGATGTGAAGACATATCAGTCAGAAGAAAAGACAAAGCGAAACTATTTTTAAATATCAATACAAGGACGTAGTTTGCCTTGGCAGACAGCTAGGTATCATTTTATGTATTAATGTCTTTTATAGAGAGCTTATACAAAATTGAGCTTACGTATTGACCACCAATCTGTATTTTTACCACAAACTCCTTACTAATCATATTCAGCCAATTATAAAGCGTTACATTTTCTTCAACTGATTGCATATCGCATATGTGGGTCATTGCGTGTTTAACATAGTTTGATAATGAATACAAAGTTACGTACTTTATTACCAAAGGAGTATACAATTTTAGTTAATTATTTGGATATTTCTGCTGCTTACATGATGACGAAAATATGATGTCATTTCAAATCATACTCTCCATCATTTCAATACATATGACAACATAACTCATACGCCTATATCATTCATAAATAATGTATTACAAAATAATCAGATTTATTTTGTAATGATGTTTTTAAAACCTTTTTAGTTACACACGTGTGCTGCAAATTAAATCCATATTTAATGTGTTTAGAGAAATTGTAATTAGCAAGTCTTTAAATACGAAATGTTCTCACAACTTCAGCAACATATTTTTTAATATAAACTTTTTACGCAATATGCAGATAAAATGCTTACCAAAATATAGCCAAAATGCCTTTTTTAGGGTAAGCTCTCAGAATAGTAAAATAGTAAAGCGATATATTCAGCGATAATTTGTAAACTATTACATACGATAGCATTTTGTCATGTCGATAGACTATAACAAACTAAATAGATTTCGTGCCAAGGCATCATTTTATCGCAGATATAGTTATCAGTATTTTTAGATTGAAATACATCCCATTTTGAACTTCTGCTCTTGCAAGATATATTAAGTTTGCCAAACATACACAATGGCTTCCATTGCCAATCAAGACTATTATAATATACTATGAAAGCCACAGATTACTAGCGGCTTAAGCAATTGTAAACATATCAAATTAAGCACTTTTTAAATCTTCGTCACTGATTGATGAAAACACGAATATTGATAACAATGTTATGTCCCATGTTTCCATTTAAAATCATTGATGAATTATTAATTATTTTTTTTATGGATTACATATTAGATTTCCATAAATCAGATAACAGATACATTTCGAACTGTCATGTTAAAAATAAAACAAAATATATCAACAATACCATAATGAATAAGGCATAAAATCTCCTCATAATTGAACGTGTATATAGCAAAAAATAAATTTGCCTTTCATGGCTTTATCTGTTAAACCATGTGAGATTATTTACAATACCGTGGGAAAATACCTTATTAATGAAAAGGGATAATGCAATGTTAGAGACAAGTATATTGTATTCAAGTAATTAGATAATATGTGTGTTGGTGTATTTGATTAGCACATGGGTTGTATATTCAAGACTGGTCACAGAATCCCTCACATTTATAAACACGTACGTATTATCTACATTCGCTGAGATATTTCGATGTAATGAATATGCTCCTACTGCATGTTCATTTAAGTACAATAGAACAATATAGCAACATTTCAATAATTATTTATATTTGAAAGTATATTTCCTTTTAACAATAGCGAAAATATTTGTATAAATGGGACCAAAACATATCAGACACGCAGAGTTCATTTTAAAAACAAGAAACACTAAACTTCATAAAAAAATGTATTCACTCGTCTGAATATAAACATCGTGCAAAGAGGCGTTTCAACAATCATATCACATGTTTACATAAAATATGTCGTTCATTTTAAAAGGAAGGGAATTGTAATATACTTATTTCTTAAATATTATATAATACCTTTACTACACATCTTATCAATTAACTTACAATATAAAATCGTATAGTTTCCGATAGTTTTCGCCGACAAGTGCGTGTATGTGCTTTCTTTTTCTTTATAAATTTGTAATACTCAGTGTAGATTTCTAGATGCAAAAAGTAGTCGCGCTTTGACAGATACATTTAAAATCAAACCATTTGATGATGATTTTGTGTTCTGTATTTTCAACAGCAGAGTGTCAATTTTGGCACTTGAGCACGTCTCCATTGATGTTAAACTCCATTGTGTTGTAAATGTACACACTATGGTTCAGCTAAAGGTTTAAGTGCTTCCACTGGTCATTATTTTGAGCAACGCTTTAGTCTTATTCCTAGCATTATCCGTAACTTTCGAAGTTGTGTGAACCGTAATTAAGTTCAACTGTTTGTGAGATTCCTTTTACTGCGTCATATGCTGATTAGCTAAGCTAGTTAACTACTGTGGTTTGCACATAAGTTTCCATTCCGTAAGCCATGGTAATGTAGATGTTTTCTACAAGTCATTTCTGTGTTTATATCATGGTACGTCATTCTCTTGTGAAGATCGGATTGACAATATTCAACACATCAACACAATCAACAAATGTGTATATAAGACAACAGACTTATGACATTTTTTCCAGACTATTAAATAAAGTATAGAAAGCAGCCACAAATATAATGTGTCAGTTCTGGTCAACATTTATGTATGTAAGAACAATCAGCATATAGGCATCCAAAAGAAACTATAATATCCGCCTTTACTTTAATATCCCAATAGTAAGACAAAAGTCTTCCAAGCAAAGTCAAAAACCGTGTCATTAATAATATAAAAAATTGGTCACTTGCTTTAATTGAAGGACAGTAAATAACGAGCCAGCAGGTGTAAATAACACTTTCCCTCCTGGTATTTATGTTTTTCTGATTCATCTATAATAAATAATTGTGTTTATAATCTGCTGACATAATAGCGGCTTTAATAGTGGACACTAACAACGTATTACCAAAGAAAGAAATGTAATTCAGACCATAACCGTTTCGTTTTTCAAAACGAGTGCGACAACAGTTTGGTAAATGATGATTTTAGGATTCAAGTTTCGATATCAATGCTCTTCTTAGCAAATCGATAAAAAAAGATGTGTTTTTTGATATTCTATTTCGTAAAGTGTTTGATTATGGGCATTTCGTTATGGGAAAAATGTGACAAAACGCTTGCAAATACCATGCTAAATGAATGAGAAGAAAATTTGTATGCGAGAGGACAGGTTTTGTGAACGGGACCAATAACAAAACATATGAGAATGACAAAAAAGTACGAACTAGCTATAATGACGATATGTCCATTAGTTGTAATAAGCTCTCGATATCCTACTAGGTATCTTTAAATTCACTGAAATACTGAAAAAAGAAACATGTGTGTTTCTCGTAATCCTCTAACAATAGTTATCTTTGTATTGTACATGTTTGAATGAATTCGCTGTTGACGTCAGTGGAGAAAAACAGAATATATATTTCGTCGCTTGATTGCTATAGTGCTCTGACTACCATTTTCATTTTTTGGAGAAAAACGCATGTAAAGGTTTAACCTTTATTTTCTTACTTATTTATGCACGTATGTGGAAAAAATATACCGGAGTGTTTATCA
The DNA here is from genome assembly GCF_020536995.1 of Dreissena polymorpha. Classification (NCBI taxonomy): domain Eukaryota; kingdom Metazoa; phylum Mollusca; class Bivalvia; order Myida; family Dreissenidae; genus Dreissena; species Dreissena polymorpha. Next base: position 77,592,735 of record NC_068358.1, read on the forward strand.
GCAAACGGAGAATATGAATATAATTAAATATTAACTTTAGTAAATTATATGTTATTTGCAATTTTATGTATGGAGATAGGGCATTCTGGTAAAAAAATATAAATCGTTAATGCTGAACTGCTCTATCGGGACATAGAGCATTTTATCGGTTACGGATCTGGACATTTATTCATTGAACGTCATGGAGATGGACCATTAAAGTTCTGAAATGAAACTCAGTCACGTGGTGTAAATTCTGGCAATTGATAGGCTAATCTGAGCGTGAATTCTAATTTGCTCTGAGTCCCGGAGATGGTGCAGTACAGCATTCACCCGATTACGTCATATTAAAGATCTCGTTCTCACGAACACAGCGATATAAAAAACTCATTTTTGAAAAAAATGGAGATAGAGCACTATAGCAATTAAGCGACGATGTGTTTTTGATAAAGTACCCCTTTTATAATATTAAATTACCTAAGTATGTCGTCGTAAATTTCATTTAGAGCATTGAGATAAGCACAACTCCTCTGCATTCCACTTCATTGTTCCCATGTGAACATATTAATATGCTTGATGATCGTTTTAAGTCCATGAAAATGAATCATACCCTTATTGATAAGTGTAATGGAGTGAGGTTTTTTTTGTTGCCCGGAAAAACATGCAAAAGTAGATGGCGCGCTACATAAATATACAAAAATTGAAATGCATCTGTTTTGTATTGTATCATATTACAGTGCTGTTTTTCCCCAATTATGTGTTTATGCTGGGCATATCGACGTTTTTCATTAATACAAAAACAAAACAAAAAACGGAGCGTATACATTTAAATATAAATTTTGTTTAGTTTATGTTGCACTTGTATACAATGAATGTTTATTTATTTGTTTATGCTATTTTCTGACAATTTAATTCATAACAAAATGTATACGTTGTCCTGACAATTTTTATCCAATTTTCAGTACTGTAGTTTGAATGCTATTTTCACTTAGTTGCAACATAATCGAATTATTGAGGTATACATAGTATTGCAGATCTCAAAACCACACTATGGGCCATGGTGTCTGAACAACCTGGTTTTCGATAATTCTCGCCAATAGTAGAGAACGCATATTTGGGATTCGATCACGGTCATGTAGTTGTATAAATTTATAAAATAAATGCATCGGCATATATGCTAACATCGACTTTCTTGCTGTAAAGACATTTCGTCTAAATAATGAAACTAAAATCGAATATTTTTATTCTAAAACAGACTGTAATTATATTTTAGTATTTGGAAAAAAAACTTCGTTTGTGTTAAGTGTTTGTTTTCTTCTGAATACAACAATGCATCATACAAAGGCATGTCATTTAATCTATCAGAACATCAATAACTATAGGGCAATCCTCGTACTGACAACTATCTCTTTCAGGCAGTAAAATTGACGAACATTACTGATATCGGAAATAAAATAAAACAACCCTGACATATCAACACGTCAATCGCACTGCAATCTGTTTTGTATCTGTCATTACAGTTTAGTGTTATATGGTTTATGCTTTACATGACATGATAATCGTAAGATTCCTTCCTGGTATGTATCTGACTTGACCGTATATTACCGGAAAAAGTTGAATAGCTGTTCACACACTGCTGATAAGGTTGAGCTGTTGTACATTTGAAATATATTCTGCCAAACCAGCAAACATAATAACTTTTGAATCTTAATGAATATTTTCGAGTGTTTTAGTTGAAAAATGAAAAGCATGCCTTCTATACACGTTATACACTGTAGTCACACTATTAAAAGAAGGCAATACTTATAATGTGTGTGTGGGTATTATAGTGCCCCGAGAGAGACATGTTACTTACATTTTCCTTAAAAATGGTCGATGCTTTCAAACGCATATGAGCCGTGCTCTGTGAAAAGGGTGTTTAATGCATATGCAAATGATTATCAGGAACGACACTCTCCGCTTCTGTGATATTTGTTTCGTTTCAAAAAAGTCTGTTCTTAACAAAAATCATGTTTAGGAGGAAAGTGTCGTCCCTTATTAGACTGTGCGGGCATGCATCAAGCCCCCTTTCTACAGAGCATTCATCGTGTTCGTCCACCTGATTATTGTTCGAGGATGTAGTTCACTACGTGCACAAAACTTCAAAGTATTCCCATCGTGCATTGTCGATTTATAACCTTATACCTTAAAATAAATTAAAAAATCACAATAAATTCCTGATATTTTTACTCGAGTTTATGACTTCGCATTAACTATATGTATGACATGTCGATTAATTGGACACAATTTATTTCTGTAAACAAAGATGTTTGTTTGCAGATTTTGTAATGGCTCTAGTACTTTGTAAAAGTAATATAGTGTATAATTGTTTTAAAAATATATATAAATAAATTGAACAAGGAAACAATAATGGTGTAAGCAAGGAAATATAGAAAAAAATCAACAAATCCCAGCACGACTTTTAGCTTTATTGAAATCTAAACAAATTGAAACGTTGTGTATAATTTTATCTGTAACTACCGTGCGGTAAGCCATTACTTGTGTTTAATTTATTAATGATTCATAGTTACTTTAAATTAAAATCAAATTACGTTTTAATAAGTTTTGGTTGTTTATCTATGCTGTGTATCTATCTGTCACAAAGGCTTTTGCAAGACGTCGATTATAAATACATTAATTTAAATGTAAATATGTTTCTAAACGTTTCATTGAGTTTTACAAAAAGGACAAGTTTGCAATTGAAAAAAAGACGTTTTTTGTTTAATTTACCGCAAGTTGTTTTGATCTGAAAAAATACGAAATACAAATATATATGACAATGTGCGATATATTGCAAATAATTTAACTAACGATGTAAGTAATGTATATAGAATTTCCCATGGTGTATGTTAAGGGCAGTTAGATATAAGAAATCGATATTATATAGACCAGTCATTATGTTCGTATCGTGACCGTAAGCGCTAAATCCATTTTTACTGGGAAGATGTTTTAGAATAATACTTATTTAAAGGTTGTCAAGGTCTATGCTTTCAACATGCTTCAGCTTTGGTCCATATTCAATTCTTAGCTCACTGACTTATCGCTTTTATACAATACTTCCGTATATAGATGGCGTAGGTTTATATATTCTTGTACTAACAATTCATTTGGGTATCTAAACGTTTAAGAGCATGCTGGTATTTATTCATTAGAAATATGGATGAGTTGACTTGAAGAGTCTGTAATTTTTACGAAGCTTGTTTCTAGAGGTTAGGTTTACCATACCTTTCCTTGCTAATAAACAATGCGTTTGTATTATAAAACTATCCAAAATACGTAAACATTCGTCCAATATGTCAATAAAGTATAACGATATGTATTAGATATACTTTAACTATAATGTTATAAAACGTGATCAATATAAAGGGATAATATATATTTTGCATCATTTTAGTAAAAATACGTCTACAGCGTAAACACGGTTTAACGCAACACTTCAAACTTGAATATCTCACTTATGAGTGAAGATTATGATTAAAGAATTTACATAAAATCATTTGACCTACATTCTGAGAAAGCTGACGACAAAATCACCCATCCGTGATGATAGGACGCTGTAACACGTGGGGTAGTTATGGTTACATCTTTTTGCACGTGAACATTGTGAAAGGCGAAAATGATTTTTAAAAATCAATTTCATCATGTCAAGTGGGTTCTAACACCAGGAAAACATAAAAATAATTTAAAAAATGTATAACTCATATGAATATTTAAAGGCGCAACGTGCTTTTTGGCATTTTGCAGGCTACCTTCAAGTGTATTGGAGACTTTTCTCAAGCCACACTCCTCAAACTTGAAAATCTCACTTATGAGTAAATATTGTTGTTTAAAATTCTACGTACGATCATTTGACTACATTCGGTGCAAGCTAACGATAAAATTATTCATCCTTGACGATCGGGCGCTTAAGCATGTGTGGTAGGTAGCCTGTATTAAGCCTAAATGAGTGGTTGTGCTTCTTAATATTCATATGAGCCATGCATTGTTTAAGAATTAATATTTTGTTTTTCTGGTGTACAAACCAACCTAGAATTATATCGCGGTTCAACATTATCACTTGCAAACAAATGAAAACATACATACGTAGTCAAATTATCGCATGTACAATTGTTTTTCAATATTTTTACTAATAACTGAGATATTCAAGTTTGAAAAGTGTTCCGTTAGACTAGTCTCAAAGTGTAGAACAGTAGGCATGCAATATAGTTTACCATTTGTTTCCCTGATTACATGACAAACATAAGACAAACGTATAAATATCACCTTATCCATGGGTCATAGTATACCTTGAGACTATAAGACAACCTTCTAAACATACTAACGAAATTTGCTGCAACAATCAAATACCATTTCATTGTGCGATTGCATAACCACGATAAATACAATAACGCCTAGGTATGTACCCAAGTAAAAGTTGACACATATGTATGGACCATTTGCGGCAAATTAAATAAACCCGTAACATGCGTCCCAATTTAAGTTATTTACAGTGTTTACGTAGTATTACTATATTTGTGTAACATAAGAATTGCTTTGCAAAAATCATTACCGTAATTACTCTAAGTTTTCGGACACTCTAAGTTTTCGGACACCCCCTTTTTTGGCAAAAATAATTATTGTTCGTGACTCTTTATTTTCGGACATGCGGGTTTTCGTCTATCATTAATGACTCTAAATGTTCGGACAGTATATTTTACAGCGCTACTTTACCAGATTTCGGCAGTGTTTTTGCTTATTTTTTGACACTTCGATTATGGAATTTTACAAACGGATTAAGGTCATAAAACCTTGGAGACGCATGCCTGAATGAAATGGACCATAACATTTGCGTAATTGGGTAGATAACCATGTATACCGGTCAAAAACTATCGCTTTATGCAACCGCATTTTAAATGATATATTTATATTAAGGAGGCAGTATGTTTAATGTTTTTATTGTTTTGTTCTGTAAAATTTCGGGCAAGAGTTAGCAAAGCTTTGAAGCTGTATTTATTTCAAAAGAGAAACACTATTGTGCATGGATTTAATGCTTTTATTTCAATATACTTTTCGGACATTGAAATGTGTCTCTAAATTTTCGGACACGGGTAATTTTTTTATATTTTCCGTATCTAAATTTTCGGACAAGAAACCCAATTATTTTTTTAAGTGTCCGAAAACTTAGAGTATTATCGGGAATTTTGATTTATGCAGTACAAAATTTCATTACCATAAAAAAAAACAAGAGCAAAATATGTTTTTATGTCAGGTCCATTCTTTCTGTCTGTTTTGGTTTGGATTGAAAGTTTTATTCCTTCTATATGTTGATGTGATTTTGGAAACCGTTGAACGACGGAACAACTGAGTTCGCCCCTAGTGGAATCCGCACTAAGGAAAGACAGAAAACTATGTAACGCCTCGTCTGTCAACTGTTGATAATTGATATATATCGGCAGTTTCATTGACATGATCTGAGTTTAAATCATATTATATGTGATCATAATAGCATGCTGTGTACTTGCCATAGTATGCTGTGTGTTTGTTTGGTATGCTGTGTGTTTGTGATGATATGCTGTGTGTTTGTGATTATATGTTGTGTGTTTGTGATGATATGCTGTGTGTTTGCAATAGTCGGCTGTTTGTGTGTCATTGTATGCTGCTATATTCATTTAATACATGTAATAATCAAAATTTCTGTTTGATATATATACAAGTAAATTGTACAACTTAATTTTTTTTATTTAATATACCTTATCCGAAAGAAGCTAACTTTATAGGGCGGATTTTGTAAAAAGGGAAGACTGTTGGCGCGTATAATTAAAACAAATCAGGCATAAAAAGTGATATCCGTTCTCCTGCCAATTATGTATTGTTCTTGAAATATCATCTAGAATAGGAAATTAAGCAGACAGAAGTTGCTTATAAGAAGACTGCTTCTACTTAAGATTTCATTTGTTTTAAATAACTAGTTTCAAATTCATTCCGTTAAGAAAACATATTGCAAAAATAATCAATGGTATGATTGGATGCGATTGGTTCATAGTTAACTGATGGGTTTTCAATTGTTTACTTTTAACTTACTTCAATAATTTGTATTCGTACGGGATTATCTATTTTGTTTAAAAGTTCAATATCCACCTCCTGGAAGGGCAGACCAATTATCGATAAACAGGACTTAAATGAGCCTCTGTTTAATTATCCACACTCTGTTTTGACTCTGATATCAAGCCAATATCTGAATTTCAAATGTTATATTAATACATATTATAATTATGATGTAAATGGAAAATTTTATATAAATCTTCTTTAGTTTGTCTACAATCTGTTAACTGTACTTTTATAATATTGATTAAACTCAGTAGTCAAAAGTTCAGGGCTAAGTGGTATTTCCCGTATGTCCATAAACTTGGCAGCAGAGCAGCTAGACCTGAACAATTTATATCAAGTTACTAATTGTGTCCAGTTGGAGTCACAAACATCACACACATATGATAATATGTACGGTTCATAAGGAAAAATATAAACATTCATATTAAGCTCCTCATTGTGTTTTGACAGGTCAAGCTTGACATAAATAATATAAATAAAACAGAAATGGCAACACTGCCGTATTTCCTACAATGTTTTAATTGAGTATTAAATTATTTATGCATTTCAAAAGTTATCGCGAATGTTTAACGTTTTTATTTAAAGAGTTTGTAAGAAACGCGAACATTGGGTTATATTAATGCGTTCTGGGGCGCTACGCGAACGCAGGGGTCAGCGATCGTCGGAAGACGAAAAACGACAAGGGCGGATATATGTGTTAATTCTTGATTAGGAGGCTGTAGCTTTCCAAAGCTAAAGCGTTTATAAACAGACAAACAAAAATCCCATAACAAAGTTTCTCTATATATATATTTATATATATATATATATATATATATATATATATATATATATATATATATATATATATATATATATATATATATATATATAATAAAAGTAAAAACACGTGTCTGGGATTTTAAATATATATTGATTTAGCCAACGCGTTTCGCATAGCTCATCAGGGCATAATACAATATATTACTAATAATAATTAATATATTGTATTATGCCCTGATGAGCTATGCGAAACGCGTTGGCTAAATCAATATATATTTAAAATCCCAGACACGTGTTTTTACTTTTATTATATAATATTCACAATCTGGATTATTACATTTTACTTATATAACTATATATATATATATATATATATATATATATATATATATATATATATATATATATATACGTTGTATTATTTGATGATAAAACGTATTATAATTATTAATGGCGGTTCATCACCAACAAGCTCTAGTCGCGTTCAAACGTCTGATATTGCAATATTGTGAGTGTAGTTTGATGAAAAAGTAAATAAGTGCATGCGTTTTGATTGTAGAGCTTGAAAAATATTTGTTTTGAACAAAACCTGATTTTTTACGGTAATTATATATTTGTTAAATACTGCTTAAGCATCACGGGCGTATTGAGAGAATATTGTGTGAAGAGATCATTCTACCAAGCGTTTTCAGGCAGTTGTGCAAACAGTTGTTTCTTAATTGTGTTGATTTTGTTGTATAGTAACATTCAAACTCACATCGTATAATCTGATTATTTGGGCAAAATATATACAACGAGACATACGAATGAGGCTCGACATTCTTGAATTATCCGACATATGGAAGACGAGTAATGTTCCCAACATTCGTCGTCTTTGTTCCTAGCCGGTCGGTTCCCAGTATTGGGCTTTTTTTGCATCTGGTTACACAATGCTTATCAATAAACCATTCGTCTGATAGTGAAATAATGTGCTTGTTGTTGTTGAATAGCAGAAGAGTATAAAATATCATTTATAAGACAAAATTATCAGGCGTTTATACAGTTTATACTTAAAACTTACTTTTATTTAATTCGGAACTTTTACGTAAAATGGATGTGTTGAAAAACGAAAATGTCATATATGAACTAAGTTTCACGCAATCAACATAAACTTGATTTTTATGTCTAGGCCGTTTAAAAAATCACACTTTAATAACTTATCGATTAAACATTTTTTTGTAACAATGTGCTTACCATTTACTAATGATAATAAACGAAATATCCGTTACATACAAATACTTCATGTTTTACAAGAGATGATTTTGTAAGAAATATTGTCATTCATTTTCTTCACTGCGCCACTTTGGAAATGTACATACATGTTAGCAAATTATGTACTGTTCGAACACGTTTATTTTCATCTCACTTCGTTTACTAAAACAGATCGCAACAACTGTTATAGAAATGCATAAATATAATCAATGAACAAGGACAGTTTTAAAGAGATCAATCTCTTGTCAAAACCTAACTTGATTATTGTACTCTCTGTTTACTGGCAGCATTGACTAATGTTGTAAATGAGTCAAAATGACGCAAATAATTTGGAATAGATTCACTTTACGTTTATTCTGATGCGATTTGAATAGGCATATCACTTGTCCGCTTTTGACATTCCAATCACACATGCTCGCAAAATTAATGATGTATCGGATGGAAAAAAAACGTTCAATAGACATATTTGGATAATTGAAAACAGTTTCATCTTACAAACCGTAAGGCAAATCGCTGTGCTACTAATATTGAGGACCATATCAAACATATAATATCGATTAATTAAGCTGATAAATATAACATTATTTAACAAACTTATGAGTTTAATTAATTATTATTAATCTGATGTATGCTGGTACAATATGAAGATAGACAGTAATAAAACTTTGGGAAAACCTCATTTAAACACATATTTATGCGATTTTTTTTAAATAATACATGAGTGTAAAGTAATTACTATAAGGGGCATCAGTGTATATATCAAAAAATAGTTACATTTTGACATACGCTATAACCCAAATTATACTTTATACATTCTTCGAAAAACAGCGTGTCCAAACATTATGGAATTAATTTTACAATCAACATTTCATTGCCTCGGGTATAAAACGTCAATAAGCGTCAGACAATCGGAGTCTTTATCGTACTCGATAGGTTAGTCATTTCTTTGCTAGTTATATGTCCGTTGCATACGACATATTTATGTCGTTACCTTTGGATACGTGGCTTTACACGCGTCGCCATTGAGTGTTTCAATATATATATATATTCAATTGAGTAGTTGGTCAGTTCACGCCCAGACAGCCGGACGTAGAGGGCACATAATGTGTTGTTGTCGCGGGGCCGTTAGACTGCCGCATATATATTGCTGTTTAGAATATTTTATTGATATGGGACCATGTTGTGCAAGAATTTAATCAGCAAAAATAAATGTTAATGAAAACTTTATTGATTTGTTTACGTAATAGTGTTCCACCGACTATGCGACAATGAGCATCTGAAGTAATAAATGAATTGTTGTATTGCTTGTCTTCTCGGATGCAAGTCATTCATTCTCACTAGTGGATTGTGTAATGGTTGATCTATGGAACTTAGTATTCAAAGCATGTTGTTTATACGTGTTGTTATATCAATACCATGCCCTTCCCCAAAACAAATGAAACGTCTGACGAATACAGACATTATATTGCTACCAGTGGAACATTAATACAAATGCACCTTCCCATGCATACAATCTTTGATATTAAAGTGTGTCAATTTTTGAAATCCAAAACATTCTCGAAGAATTGATTCCCAATCATTTTCTCTCCTCCACTAGCGACTACTTTTAACAAATGTAATTTCATTTGAAATCGAATATAATGCCTGCTTTCATCACAGTAAGTAATTAAAATTTAGATGAAGAGTTACAGTTTAATATGATAGTACTATTATTTCTCACACATGCTGATTATATCTAATAACATACATAAATTGGAAAACATCACATTTAAATACTTTTATATCCTTTGGCCTTCTCAGTTGCACCGAGCCAAGATAATATCAGACAATGCCTCAATGGTTTTTATAAACTGACCACGGAGCTGGTCATCATGGTACAAAAGTATGGCAAGCGAAATGCAATTTAATTCCTTAAACCACGGTTTAACAGTTAAGGATAAAGTTAAGAGACTTTGAACCCGGGTTCAAAGTGCCGTTTGCAACATTACCATTAAGAACTATAGCCTACGACTAGTTGTGGTATATAGACCTCCTCCAACAAAACAGAATGGTCTTAAGACAAGTGCATTCCTTGAGAACGAATGGCCTGCGTTTCTCGCTAACTATGCAACCCTGGAAAGTAACATAATTGTTGTGTGTGACGTTAACTTTCATCTGAATGTTCCTTCTAATCCAGAATCGGCTAGATTTACAAGTATTCTGGAATTATGTGGTATGCGGCAACATGTCACCGAAGCAACCCATGTTGCGGGTCACACATTAGATGTATTGATCACTAGAGATACAGATACAACAGTCACAAATATAGAAGTATCTGATCCCGGACTCCCCGACAACAGTGGAAGAACCTCACGTGATCATTTTGCAATCGTGTTTAACGCCCGTGCTGCAAAACCGCCTCCTGTGAGGAAAACTGTAAACTATAGAAAATTGAAGTCGATCGATGTAGATGAGTTCAAAAAAGACATACTAGCATCGAACATTCTGAAAAGTGAAAACACATCAGATGTGGGTGAACTGGTTGAAATATATAACAATGGACTAGCATCTCTTCTTGACAAGCATGCCCCCTTGAAATCAAAACAATTGTGTTACGACCATCGTGTCCATGGTTCACTGAGGAACTGCACTGCGTAAAACATCTCAGACGCAAACTAGAACGGAAGTGGCGATTGACTAAATTGACTATAGATCATGAAATTTTCAGGAACCATTGTTCTGTCACTAACAAATTGTTAAAGAATGCGAAAACCAGTTATTATGCCCAGAAAGTAGATGATTGTGGCCGTGACCAGAAAAGCCTGACAAAAGTTACAAAACATTTAATGGGTGAACTGAATGATGTTGTCCTCCCATCTGGTAAAGCTGCAAAGGTTCTCGCACAAGAATTTAGTGACTTTTTATAAATAAAATCGAAGGTATACGAAATTAAATCGCTTCTAACACTAGTGAAAGTATACAAAATGACATCGATTTTAACACTAGTGCTGATTTTCAGACATCAGACACTATCGAACATGAAATGCCTTTTAGTGGAAACCAATTATCAGAGTTTTCTCTCACGACCGAGGAAGAAGTTCGGAAAATCATTCAACAGTCTGCAAACAAATCTTGCGAGCTAGACCCGATCCCAACACGGCTGTTAAAAGAGTGTTTGAATGAATTACTTCCAATCATTACTAAACTAGTCAATGCATCACTACAAGCTGCACATGTGCCAACTGCGTTTAAAAGTTTGATAATAAGACCACTTATCAAGAAACCGGGACTTGATCAAAATGTATTGAACAACTATTGACCGGTATCAAATTTACCCTTTATTTCAAAAAATCTAGAAAAAGTCGTCGATACCCAACTGGAACGACATTTAACTGACCATAACCTGCACGAAGAGCGTCAGTCGGCTTACAGACAATTCCACTCCACGGAGACGGCCCTACTGCGTGTACAGAGCGACATTCTTCAGTCTCTAGATCAGAACGAAGCCACTATTCTAGTCATGCTGAATTTATCAGCCGCATTCGATAGGATCGACCATACCACTCTTCTCAACCGACTCGAACATCATTTTGGAATAACGAACAAGCCATTAAGATGGATGAAATCGTACTTGACCGACCGCTATCAAACTGTTTGCACCGATGGCGAGCTGTCCAAACCCGTACGTATGACCTATTCAGTGCCTCAAGGGTCTGTACTAGGACCCAAGAACTACTGAATGTATACAAAACCAGTAGGGGCCATCTGTAAAAGCATAATCTGCAACATCACTTCTATGCCGACGACTGCCAGTTATACATGGCATTTAAATCCAAGAATTCTGTTTCGCGCGATGGTGCGCTGCAACGAACTGAAGCGTGTTTGAATGATATTGTACTGTGGTTGAAGAACAACTTACTTAAAATTAATACTGAAAAAACAGAAGTAATTATTTTGTACCAAAACGCAGTAGAACTGAAAATTTCACCGTTAAAGTCGGTACAGCTGTTATCCAACCAACAACAGCTGTTAGGAATCTTGATGCCATTCTAGACTCTCACTTAGATATGGAAAAGCAGGTTAACTTTGTTTCCAGATCATGTTACAATCAGATCAGACAAATAGGTAAAATTCGAAAATACCTGACTGTGACGGCAACAAAATCGCTTATAAACTCTTTGGTAACATCAAAACTTGATTATTGTAATTCCCTGTTGTGTGGATCACCGAGTTATGTTCTGAACAGATTTCAGCATGTTCAAAATACCGCTGCTCGTGTTATCACCAGGACACCACGACAAAGTCACATTACACCGGTGCTGAAGGAGCTCCACTAGCTTCCTGTACATGCAAGAGTGGAGAACAAAGTACTGATACTTGTGTTTAAAGCACTTAATGGACCGTCACCGAGCTACATCAGGAGTATGCTTGAGATTTACACTCCACGTAGAGAACTCAGATATCAGAATCACTCTGTCCTTCTAGTCGTGCCGAGAACCAGGACTGTGTCGTACGGAGGCCGTTCGTTCAGGTCTGCCGCTCCAACACTTTGGAACGCGCTTCCCGCATCGCTCAGAGACATTAAAACATTGCCCGCCTTCAAGAAAGCACTGAGAACACATTATTTCACAAACGTTTTCTTGCAATGATGATTATTTCAAAATTAGGTTCTGTGACAAGACTGTTTGTAATTAAAAAAACTCTTCTTTTTGTTAAATGTAATTTTATTGTTTTCAAAACAAAGAACTGATCATTCTTATAGCACTTTTTTGTGTTATTTAAAACGTTTATTCTATGTTTAGCTTGGTATTAATTTCTTAAGCGTGTATAGTTATTTCTTATGCCTTGCTTTAATTCTTAAACACTATATTTTACCATCGTTCTTAAATATGCTTGTCTTTTATGTCCTCGTATTATATAGGTTTACATCTATTTTAGTTTTATATGTTTACATCTATCATTGTTTATCATAGTTTTAAATGTCTTTGTTTATTTTACTGGTTGAACCGTGCATTTGTTTTTGTACAGCACTTTTGAACGTGTGAATTCATGAAAAAAGTGCTATATAAATACGGTAAATAATAATAACAATAATAATAATAATAATAATAATAATTCCTTAAACCCGGGTTCGAGACTTTGAACCGCGGTTCAAAGTCTCTTAACTCTTAAAGAAACGACCAATGAAATCTTGACATTTGCCTTCTAGTTGTGGTTTAAGTTCCGCTGATTGGTTTTCTCTGAATTATGTAGATATCTATTTTTAGACACACTTTGAACCGCGGTTCAAACTCTTGAACTCGGGTTTAAGGAACAACTGTGCAAACGGCACTTTGAACTCGGGCTCAAAGTTTCTTAACCCTATAGTTAACTGTTAAATAATTAATGTGCATTCCGCGCGTCTTAACCCCAGTTCAAAGTCTTGAACTCGGGTTTAAGGAATTAATGTGCATACGGTACTTTGAACCCGGGTTCAAAGTCTGTTAAATATACAGTTAATTGTTAAACCGTGGTTTAAGGAATTAATGTGCATTTCGATTGCCATACAAAAGTTAATTTTAGATCAAACGTTTGTTCAACTCCGCCAGGGGTGGAACATAGTCCGACTGAAAAATAACGAGGGTATGGCGTAGAGGTAGCGTAGTGTGTGAAAAATTATATGTCTGCCAACGCATCGAACAGCGTAAACCTGTGAGAAGATGGCCCCCAGCTTAAAGGCTTGTGGCGATAAAAGCCAACGTCAACTTGGAGACGCCAGGCCGAATACCATCGTCACAAGGACCACCACTTACATATTCACATGAAATGTACGAACTATAAATTAGACCGGGAGGACAGGATTGACCTGCAGAATTGCTCATGGCAGATAGTTCAACGACGCCTTTCAGGTAAGAAACGGTTTTACGCAAGTCTGACCAAGACGGACTATACCCGAAAAGGAATCCAGTGGACTAATTTGAAGCAGTTGATTTGACTTTTTCAACGATGGTGATCTTCGCTCTCACGCAGAATTACAGATGTAGAAAAAGAACCACATTGTTGCGGACAACTCGGCTAGACAGGATCTCACCATCACAAGACCGACACACCCATGGACAAACATATATTGTCATTACATTCCAATGAAAGTCGGTGACAGAGAGGAACGCATCAGCTATCTTGGCTGCATCCAGGACAACCATAGAGGAACGGATGCAGACGTAAGACCTCCGTAGGTTAAGCTCGAGAAGGGTTCAACTAGCTTAAGATCAACTGCGGGTTCAGGCCCTTAAATACACTTATGAAGCTTATATGTTGTTAGTTACAGATGCATTGAGAATCACCGCCGCTTGCTTGACAAAAAATCCAGGTTCTACCAATACTAATACTATGACCAACACCGCGAGCAACACGAATTAAATAAGAGAAACGTATGGGGACCATTAAAGCATTCGCCCCTTTGAAGACGACATTGGTGGTTAATAAGTCGCAATCTACGAAAACCTACATCAAATACAACATGTCAACATCCCTCGTAGAACCCTAAAGTTAAAAGTAAAAAAAGGGTGGCCCAAATGTATCTTGCGCCGAGAACTTGGAAGCAAATGCTATGCAGATTGGGGGCAATCGGAGACACTCGCCTAGAACGCCTGGAGCAAGGTAGTCGGTTGCCCTTTTCACACACGAGACCACAAGCGGACATGATATGGGATGATTTTCCAGGCCACCTGTACAACACAATAACGTGATTTCGAAAATAAAGAGATGACACAAATTTATACAATATGATACAATACGTTTAGGTTACTCTTCCATCCTACATCTACGACAGCTTTACATTTTATTGAGCATTATTCAATCCATCAATATTGTGTGCGTTGTCAATTGTGACAGTGACCCTTCGTTGTTAATGCTTTCCCCTACGCTATACCTTACTGTTAAGGCTCCTGTGACGTATTAACACCTCAAAATGTTTCCAAAATGTGACAGAATGAGGCACCATCACGACCTATAGTTAATTTAGAAGATTGCTGTCAATATATATTCGTCCCCAGAGTAAAGTATATGTAAGTAATTTCAAAAGGTTGATGTCTTACATCATATCCCGCATTAGCAAACCACTCGTTTCCTAGTAAGATATCTAACTTATCAAAGGGAAAGTTGCCGTTCAAATATATTCATATCTAACGTACATTTGCATTATCTCTAAAAACTCTCTCTCTCAAAGACTATGGAAACATTACAAGTGATCATGCTTTAATGATCAGATATAGCAATTTGATTTTTGGCATGAATGGTATATTATGTCAAGGGTTTTGTTTGCTTTCCGGTTGTGCTTAATCACACGAGCGCTTGCTCGGATCAAAATATTTGTTTAAGAACTAGTTTTTAGTGAAATTGTATTAAATTAGTGTCAATGAATAATTATTTTTTTTATTAATGTGAAGTACATTGACCTCTTAATGGTGTACACATGATTTTTATTTTAAATTAATATTTAATAGCCCTAAGTTCTTAATTTTCTTTGCTTTTTTGTAGAATGTATATCTTTATATTTAAACCACATTTGCGAGTATTCTTCTTTCAAGCACTCATTAATTGCCGTGTTGAATTGTCTTTGAATAATGCATCTCAAGGTTATGAAATGAAATAAATGCTGGAAAAATAAAAAAGGACGTCATTCTATTTAATCGAGTTTGCTAGGAGCAAGTCATATTTTATCACTAATGCATTAGGTATATATGTTTGCTGTCAAATAGTTTTATTCAATTACTTAAAATGATTTTAGTCTACTTTGACATTTACGATGTGAATCGTTATGTCTTGCTTGTTCTCTAGAGTATTATACGCGTACGTTTATATAGAATGTTTCGATCCTTCGAAAAGAATCAATCGTTACATTAGGTATAGGTTGGAACATGTACGTAATAAAAAATACTTCTATACGTTTTACGTATATTTCTTAAATGGTATTCGAAACAAAGCTTGTATTCAAATGTGCTATACTGAAAGTGTGCACCTGATACAACAATGTAACATTTTGCTGTTTTAATTAAAGGATTATTTTCATTTTATAGAAAGTATGCAAATTTTATTGACCTTTTGAAATGAATAATTGTTTAACTCATGAAACTCATTAATATAAACAAACGTAATATTTCACCCATTAATGGTATATTATTAACAGGAAACTTCATATGCAGATAATTTTGTAGAATAGTTCATTGAACAATAGTTCAATCTTTTTTTCCAAAACATTTTGTTTCGAAATTGCAAACAGGTACATATACAATTTACATTATAACAATAGTGATTTGCAATACGACACACCAAAAAAAACCAACAAGCATGTTAGGCAACCAACTCATATCTTAAGTTATATATAGTACTTAGTGAAGTGTCTTAAAAACTTTACAATTATATGAAGTTGTGTGTTGGAAAGAAAAACATATACAACTCATATCTAGAGAGAAAAAAAACATCTTCCAGTTTGAAAAGACAACAAAGAATGTATACATTGTTAAAACAGATGAACAAAGAATAGAGAAGAAATAATAGGTACATATAGTTATATTATATAGTACAGAGAGTACAGAAAAGGGAAAAAACTACATATTCATTGTGAAAAGGCAAGAAGGAATGTGTAAATTGTAATAACAGATGAAAAAGGCACAGAGAAACAATAATAGGTGCACATAGTTATAGCATATAAAACATAGGTCCAACATTTTAGAGTAGCGGTACGCTTTAAATAGAACTTGTAAAAAGTGCTTTAAACTTCAACAATAATCAAATTTAATTTTGTGAGAACATATCATTAAACTGTTCCCACTGTCAAAGGAATCTAACTTATTTTTGTGAAATTGATATTTGCTCAAGTTATCATATTTATACTTAGTGTATATCTTTGCTCCTGTTATGCTTGGAATGCATTTATTCATTTTACCCTTGTACAAATAGAACTAAATAAACAAAATGACATTATTTATGGCTCTAGCAGACTAAATTGAATACCCAAGAATGAAGATTGCCATGTTAATGAAAGGAAAATATTGTTGTGGTGACATTTCATCAATAATTGCTTTAGATATCTGACAATTCCAGAATACATGTTCTAAATATTCCTCACATGGTTTGCAAAATAAACATAATGTGTCATCAGGAATTTTCACTTTATTCAAAAGACTATTTGTTCCCAATATCCTGTGAATTAACCTATATTGAATCCACTGAACCTTAACATCACTGATTATTAAAAAGGGTAGCTCAACTAAACAATGTCATTATTTTCATTAAAAATGGTATTGAGTTTTGTACACCAGTTTGCTTTTACTGATGGTTGTTCATTATGTTTATTTAGAATGGTGTCTTTTTGCACCGGATTCTTTTTTTTGTACAAGTTGAAATAATGGGGGCAAAAAGGGTTTGATAATTTGCTGGGTAGGACAAGATAAACAATATTTTTTCACAAACTTATCAATTGCTATTGTCACTCCTGTGTAATGAATGAAATTTATGTTAAAATTGTACATTCTATTTAATTCACCATGAAAGATAAAGGTTCCATTTTTTAAGATATCACCTATACAATGAATACCAGCTACAAACCAGGACGTTTATTTCCTATCAATATATTTGGATTATAGAAAAAGTAGAACATATTTATTGTATATGAAACATATTTATATGCTTTTTTCGGCACTTCATACATCTAAATGTCTGTATTCGATACGATGTGTCTGTGGAGAAAACAGTATGTGTTTCGAGCACATATTAACTTTCTTCGATGTTAATGATGAACAATATAAATAATGTTTTATAAATAAATAATAGGTTCAGATAAATTGTAGTTGTAAGTTTATTGTTAATGCACATAACTTAAGTCCGTTAGACTTATTGTTAAGTTATATTGTAATCAAAATTATATTGACTGCAGAAGTATGCATAATGTTTAAGCAATTCTTCGATTTCTTAGAATATCATCAAAACTAGCGTTTAGTGAGCATATGAATACACAGTGGTTTGCTTTGTAAAGCGGTTTTTTATTAACATTTAAAACTTTACATTAAATGATGTTGTTTAATGTATTTAATCATTTGTTCGAATTCATTAGCATGTTATGGTTCCTTTAATGTAATTATTAAAATCCAGATAACTCATATATCTTAAGCCTTAGAACTACTTTGAAAGACAACTTTTCTGTATTTAAAATGCTAACCAAACATGAACATTTCATTATCAATTTATCCCATAAATAACTAGACATAATCTGAAACCATATAATCAATTATGACACATCTGGTGCATAATTTTAGTTTTCATCTTATTACTGCTGTTAGTTGTATCTCAATGAACAGCTCGAAGCATGTATATTCCTATAAAAAAATAGTATAAAATATAATCAGAACGGATCTATGAACATTCAAAATGTAGCCTACAATAAAAACGTTGTGTATAAAAGATTAAAGTTTTGTGTAACGAGATGCCACTCGGGTCGAAATTAGCTGAACATAAATTGAATTTGAAGAATCGTGATAACCCAAAATCATCGGTACAATAATATAAAACGCTAATAATGTTTTGCTAATCTGCAAATTTATCCAATTACTTTAATAGCTCACTGCGAACAAATATGTGTTATCAAACTATTGCCCGCTTGCATTGAAAGATAGGCATACCAAATATGTTTGTAATTGATAAATCTTAATATCAGCCACATGCATCTGTTTAACAATAAGGTGAAGCATCTGAAATATGAATCATTAAAGAAAAATATTGAAAAATATTTATTACAAACATCTACGTCAACTTGATAGTTATAAAATCAATGTTCAATATTAGTTGTTCATGACTCAAGTAATTTTGTTATATACATTTTTATATAATATTCTCAATATTAATTTAAGAATAACTGGCTCTATTCCATGACATAGAAAGAAAATATATACGTAATCCAGTAAAATTATGATCGCTTATACGTAACAATTATATAATATCGTATATTGCCAAGGGAGTTCAAGTCATTTTATCAATTTTAAATAGATTATATATTAATAGTAGGTTTAGATTTCTTTGGACTATCTCTATATTTGTTTGTTTTAGATATGTAAAAGATAATTAAGCAAACATTTATACTCTGAAACATCAGACCTTTATTAGCAGAGAAAGTCGTGTCTTTATCCACTATAATTTTAAAACCAATAGATCAGCTATAAACATAATACTAATCACAACTGCGATCACCGTGCTGGAATGTTCAATGCAAAGACTAAAATAATAATAATTGTCCGTAAAACAGTTTGCACTTCAAAAAAAGGAAATACAAGTGTAATGCTACTTAAACGCTGCGATCCATCATTACAAAAAGTCCCCTGACATATATGTTAACACTAAAAGGTTCCTGAAAAGTTACATAATCTCGTTTAAGTAAGAAAAGCTAGTCGTAAGACGTTTCACAAAATACATCATATTTGAAACCCAGGAAACTAGATTTAACATGTGGTTTCCGTTTTCTTTATTTCTTTTAGACGCACAATGCCAGAATGTATGTTTAACGTTGATTACACTAAAATCTACTACAAAGTTGTCGGCAATATCCTTGCATTTTATAAGAGTCAACTTAAGCCAAATTTTTAATGTACCATTTTATTTATGTAAAAGTGTATTTAATAAAAATCGTGATTTGTTCTCCGCCCTATTTGTTTTGTTTGCAACCATTGGATCGAACAATACGACTGTACAGATGACGAAATATGGTATATTTCAAATCATCTAACTTATGAAATATGATTCAATAACATTTCAATAAAACGTTTCATTACATCCTTTTATAATGTAAACATTTTTATTTTTGACAAAAAATGCATTAGCTTTTTTGATGTATTTTTTCATTCCCACGGAAATACGAAATAACTTGCATAAAAATATGTTGACCCTTCGGGAACACGTTGTTTTTTTATATATTAAGCAAGTGTATATTTGACTACGGTTTTATGTAATGAAATAAATAAACTTGTCCCATTAACACGCAATTAATTATTGACATGTAACAGTTCAGTTCGACAACAACATAAAACACAATATTGTTCACTCCTTTGTTTGTCGCTGAATTAAGAACATACGCATCACTGATCATTCGCATATCAAACGTTACGACTATACAACATATCTAAACTAAACATAACCAAAACCCGATTTTGGATACACAACAATAGGTTTTACTTTTATGTGTGTTTATCTTTAGAACATATGTTTTAAAGTGAAATGGTGCCAATTTTTAATGGAGCTCTATATCAGAACCAAAATCATTTATTATTGTCCTCTTGCAATAATTGTTTTAACGATGACCTTTGTTTGTTTGGATTGCCACGAATTTCAGTTCAGGTAGCTCACACTGCCTAAATATTTATTTAAACAATATAAATTTGTGATTTTGTTTTACCATGATTATTCCGTTAAGCAGCGACCACATTCCTGGGGTGTTTATATCTACGATATGTCTAGGAGGAATGTATAAACATATCAGCAATGTTTTGTAAGATTACGCAGTCATGCAAATGAGCAATTTGATTCTAGTTCATACAATCTGATTATATGATTTACACTATCTACTAGATTTATATACGATAAGATCGCAACTGCAAT